>NC_080393.1:33943961-34106772 GCF_028751815.1 Salvia miltiorrhiza | reverse complement strand
TAAGAGAGAGGGAGAGAGAGAGAGAGAGAGAGAGAGAAAGAGAGAAGAGAGAGAGAGAGAAAGGGAGAGAGAAAGAGAGGGAGAGAGAGAGAGAGAGAGAGAGCGAGAGAGAGAGAGAGAGAGAGAGAGAGAGAGAGAGAGAAAGAAAAAGAGAGAGAGAAAGAAAGGAAGAAAGAGAGAGAGAGGAAGAGAGAAAGAGAGAGATAAGAGAGAGAGAGAGAGAGAATCTATCTCTCGCCTCTCTCTTTTCCTATCCTCTTCTCCCCTCTCTCTCTCTCCCCCTACTCTTCCCATCCTCTTTTAATTAGGTCAATATATATATAAAAGAATTAATATAAAGTGAATACTTTTGTTAGTATATATATATATAATTCAAAGTGTATAATTCATTGCAACTATGTAACTGACTTATGATTATATTTTTTGAGAAAAAAAAACAGATACTTCATATGTCTCATAAAAGGTCCACTTTTATCGTTTTTGTACGTTTACAAAAAATTGTGTCTTCTCATTTATATACATATATTACCTAACAATAAATCAATACATATTACCCTCAATGTATCAATTTATTTTTTACTCATCCTACCACATATATTTCATCAAGTGATCCCTTTCTCCACTTACAATACAATCAGTGGCAGACCTAGCTAGGGGGCAGTGGGGTCCAATCCCCACTGAAATTTATTAAAAAAAATAGTATATATGTCTTTTTAAATTTAATAATTATATACAAATATTATTTTTGTTATAATAGTATTATTTTTTGCATGGGAGATGATGAGTTGGCTTTCTCTATATTATTGTTGGTATTAAAGTTTGTTCGACAATAAAAATATATTTAGAGTTAATTCTCGATAACGCATTAAGTGTGATTAATACAACATCCTCTAATATGTAAGTTTTTTATTCTCCAACACATCCTTAGGTAATATGTATGGAATTAGATCCCCCATTTAAGCCAATAAAGAATATTTAATACTATGACTCACTTTGAATTGAACTTCAAAATTCAGTAAAGCTTTGTTCATGATTCTTTCGACCCAATAAAATAGATTTAATATTATGACACACTTTGAATTTGTAATACATTTTATATTGGATAAAAATTATATAAAAATTTCTCCTATTGTGAGTGTTTTTACTTCATCATTAATAAACCTAGCCTTGTAGTACAATTTAAAAGAAGATGAGAGAAATGCTATGAAGTAATCGTGTAACTACTTTTTAAATAATGTTGTGGTGTAATTTAAATGGTGATAATATAATTATACTCCTGCTTCGCAGGGTCCGATTATTCATACGTATTTGTAATAAATAATAGGAGTACTATAGAATTGTATAAATGAATATAAGTGATACAAAAAAAATACAAAGTAATCAAATCAAATTGAAAATTTACATTACATAATACAAAAAATAGGAACTGAAAAAATAAAAGAGTTTCACATCATACGACTTATATCATTAAGACAATAAAACACAAACATTTCTTAGAAAGTAAAACAGAATATTTCAAGAAATATCAACATTACACTGAATAAATATTATAAAGAAAGAAAAAAAAAGATCCTCTAAAATTGAGTGGAAAAAGAGACAAATCAAAGTTGAAGCGTTAAATAATAGTGTTTTGTTGTGAAACTTGCACTGTGAATGGATACAAAATATAATTAGTAGTTTTCAAAAAAAAAAACAATATTATGGACAGTTGAAGTACTAGTATATTAAAGATAACTGCATAAAACATTCTAGAAAACTTACATATGAACAATAATATGAGTACAATTTTCATCATCATCTCCATAATATATATCATAATTTTCATACCTCGATGATTAGTAACTTTTGATACATATTGACCATAACTTGTATTAATCGTCATTACAATATATTAATAACAAATAAAAATTGCTGACATTGGAACTTGAACAATAATTTTGGATCTGATGGCATCAACAATAATCAAGGTATTAAAATTTTATGTTCAACATTATGTCCACTCCACAATCTCTCCTTAAAAATTGCAAGTTTATTAATAGAGTAACTGGAGTTTCAACTTTCAAAATAATTGATGATTATGTATATTCGAACACCTAATTTCATTTAAAATTTAGACATGTAAATTTTAGCCAACACATTGGTACTTTAGTTAGATTTACATGCATCATTTCAATTGCAAGTATAACTCTATCATGTAATTAATAATCATTATTAGTATAAAGTGGATAAGTGTTTGTCTCTATCTCATGCAACGAACCTGCAAAACAATCGAGCAAAATATCACTTGGTATTTTAACAACACTATGACCATCTTTTAGATTACCAATTATTTAAAACAACACTATGACAATCCTTTAGAGCACCAATGATTTAAAACAACATGACTATGACATCCTTTAAATTACCAGTGATACCACTCTGTCACAGCCCACTTTTCCAATGACGGATTAACCGGGGTTATGACTTGGGGTGAACAATAAGAAATGGAAATGGACAATTACTTAACATTAAAGTATATGGAAATGTCACTCATAAATAAAAAGCTAGGATCATATATGATCATTTGGATACTTATAACACATACACATAAAGGAGAACTGATTAAGGTGGGTTACCCAATAACACGTGTCACAACTTCATAACATAGAGTTATCCTAATCAAAGTGTTTTGCAGCGGAAAACGTGTGAGATATACATATGAAGATGTATACTCAAGGTTACATTTCTTGAAATGTCAAAGGAACACCCGCTCAACATCATTCCATTCCATCAGCTGCTCAACCTGCACATTTAGAAATACATGCAGGGCTGAGTATAAAAATACTCAGTGGGCATAGCCGAAAATACAACATGCATACATATATAAATTGAACTGCCATAACAGTAACACACAGGGGTTTTCATAAATGACCTGCGCTTACTAAAACATTTCGTTCATTTTCATAAAGGTGGATGCATCCCATTTTCAGTCTATATGATCCATATCTGTCCTTTCTGTCACGCGCCGGGAAGGAGGCCTCCTTACCACGGACGCCAAGACCGGTCGCAAGCGACTCGCGGTCTCCATGAGTGTACACGTTAACCCTAGCTAGCGACCTTTGTCTAGCATAGGATCCCAATTGGATTTCCTTTAAAGTTGGCGAACCAACACAGATAGGATACATATAAAAACATAAACATTTTGGCAGTCAATCATTTCATAAACATTTCATTTTCATAACATTTTCATTTTCATAAAGGGCATTAAACATATAAGCATTTCATAAGAACTGAATAAATAGTCAAAACATATCATGCATATATATTCGCATATGAGGCCTACGTCACGCAGGGGATCTCTATATACGTAATAATAAAATAATGCCCACCTGTATAGGCAATGCCTGTCGTTTAACGTTATCTCTGAATCGGAATAGCAGTGCTAATCCTCATGATGCTCAAAGCCTACAAGAAATCTATTCTCAATAGGTCTCCTTAAATTCTAATCTTAAGTCATGGTGTAGTGCTTAATATTCTATGATTCACTTAGCCGGGTTTTCAAAATTTAATGAATAAATAATTTAAAACATTTCTCTTGAGTTAAGAACACCAACAATATTCTTACTCATCTTTCTGTAATAATTGGAATTATAAATAACCAATTAAATCGTAAATACTTTTATTGCAAAATAAATGCAATTTCATGTCATGCTTAGCATATGATAAGTAATTACTTAAAGTATGCACTTAATAATAATTTAATATTATTATAAAAATTATCCTTTAAATAAATTAATCAAACTAATAATAGTTCAATTAATTAAAAATAAGAAAGCCCAATTTAATTAATTGAAGGCAATCCAAAGTCTTTAAAAATAATTAATCAAACTAATTAATAGTCTAATTAAATAAAATAGGGAAGCCATTTAAATAGATGAAATAGAGCTCATGCTTAAATAAATAATAGCCCATATAAATTTTAAAAGATGAGGCCCAACTCAATAAAATATGAATGGCCCAGACTGAAATAAAATAAATCGGCCCAGCTAAATAAAATTAAAAATCGCAGCCCAAATCTATTTAAAAATCGGAGCCCATCACTCATAAAAATCGGCCCAAATACTCGGCCCAAATAAAATAGCCCAACACTTGCCCTAACCCCTTCTTGCTTCTCTATTCAAACACACACACACCTGGTAAACACACACACACGCAAGAAAATTCAGCCCCTCTCCCTCTCCCAGGAGTTCCGCCGCCGCGGACGCTCGCCGGAGGAGCAACGGCGAAAAACCGCGCCATCCTCGGCTCTCACAATCCGCCCGGCTCCCTCTCTTCTCCGGCGAAGCAGCACCAGCCGCCGCCCATCGACTCACCCTTCAACCTTCCACCCTAGTCTCGATCTCCGGCGACAGCAGTCAATAGACCACCATCGCTATCGACCCCTATTCTCTAACTTCACAGTCGACGGTAGCAGCGGCGAAGAGCCGGCCACCGTCGCCTTTTCTCTTATCTCCCCCGACTTCCCTCTCTACTCTCTGAATCAGTCCGGCGACAGCAGCTAAGCCACCATCACCGGCACCCTGCTCTCTCTCTCCCTCGGAACTCTCTCTGTGACTGCACGGCTCCTCCTCCGGCGTCAAACGCCGCCGGCCAATCCCCTCTCTCTCCTCCGTTCGTGGTCGAGCAGCAGCGGCACTGCCGCCGTGCCCTGCCTCCCTCCGCTGAACTTTGGCCGACGGCAGCAGCTTCATGCCGCCACCATCGCCGCCCTCTTATCTTCCTCGGTACTCTCTCTTCAAGCCCTTGCCGGAGCAACAGCGATGAGCCGTCTCACAGCCTTCGACTCTCTATCTTTCCAGCCAGACCGACAGTGGCGCCGAGCCACCGCCGTCGACCTTCCAGCCCAAAATCGATAGATGTAAACAAGGCTCAAACTTTTCTTTCTTCTTTTGTAAATCATGCTTTGATGTATATGAAAACACATATTGTATGCTCATGTATGTAACTATCATTTTGTTTCAAAAATTGATACAAGAAAACTGAATTTCAATTTAGCAAATAAGGTAAGGTCTCAAGAGGGAACCTTAAGAGGTTTCGTTTCAATTGTTTGTCTGATCTTGTTGGTATTGGTTTTGATTCACTGCGTTAAAACTGAAGCCTAGGCAGTTGAGTTCTGCTTGAGAGGGAGTGAGCTTGAGATTTTCTTGTGAGAGAGATGAAATATGTGGGATGATAGTGGAGGATAGAAAATGAAAAACTTGGCTGCCGGATTTGTAGGAGAATGAGCATGGCTTTAGGTGTAAAGGAAGACTTTTGTGCATGTTAGGTGTAAAGAATGTTTAGTGGAATGATGAGTGTTTAGTGGAATGGTTGGTATAATAATTGAGTGGAGTTGGTGTTGATTATGCGTGTATAGTGTAGGAGACATTAGGGAGTGGAAAGAATAATGATGATATGGTTGTGTGCTTACATATATGTCTAGCATATTCATGTATCTACTGCATAGAAATGATAGGTGAAACTGTAATAATCGTTCAGTGTTTGCTTAAATAAATAGCTCGTGTAGATGCTAAATGTTAAATTAAATAAATATGATATGCATATAAATTTAATAACTAAATTTACAAATGTTTTTGTAAATCATTTTTGTTGGAATTAAAAATAAATTCATTTTCTTTATATCCGGCGTGAATCATCTTACTTCTAAGTTCAAAATTACTCTAAATTTAGCTAGGAAAACGCGGGGTGTTACAATTCTTAAAATAATGCTACATGGAAAGGAAATTCAATGGAAATATTCTATATACAAATATTAAATAAATTAAAAAGCGTAGAAAATACATTAATTTAATTTTACAGGTGCAACAAAGTAAACTGTATCTCATCCTCACTCATTCACCTCAATTTTAAGTTTATATCTTTCTCATCTTGCTTTTTCCCCCTCCTCAAGCCTATTTGAAAGTGTTTAGTGCCCCAAATTACCACAAGTAAAAAACTGTGAAATCGTAAGCGTAATGTTAGCAGGAATGTTGATAACAGGATGTTAATAACATTCAAGCTAACATGCAGCGGAAATTAAAGAACACACAGGAATACTTTTTGACGGATTATATCACTATAATCCGCGAGTGCCTCAAGGCTAAAAACACTATGATCATCAACAATACAGAGTACAGATTTGAGATCTCTTGGAGATCTATCTTTACAGAATGGCTGCCTAAGATAAATCAACTTATCTACTCACTTTTTTTTTGATAAGGCACCTATCTACTCACTGCACTAGAATGTTGAATCAACACAGAACCAAAACACCCTGCTACGCTCCAATGGCCTTGTACTTCAATTCTTGCCCTTGACATCCCGTCAATACAAAGTGAGACTTTACAGATTAGCTGCCTAAGCCCCCTTTGTCAAAGCAATCCTTGAAGAATCGGTATCACGTTTGCAGTAGGAATGTTGAAACAACACAGCCGAATAACTCGGACAAAACTGTCTGCTACGCTCCGATGTCCTCGATCTTCAACCCTTACCCTTGACCTCTCGTCAATACAGAGTGAGCCTTTACAGATGGGCTGCCTAAGACTCCTCCGTCAAAGCAAGGTTTGAAGAACTGGTGTCATGTTTGCAGCAAGACAAAATGACGAGTTGGTTGTGAGCGAATGTTAGGTCGGTGAAAACGCACTCCCAAAACGTCAGGATGATTGAAGCTTCTTGCTGCATTTATATGCCTTCATGTCGTGGTTGGTTTCATCCACTTCCCACTTCCAGAACATTCCTATAACTGCTGCAATCCGTCTTCAATAACTGCTAGTCGACCAACCTTGGGATGTTGGCTGCGAGATCATGGTTCCTGAAAAATAGCAACAACCTGCCCACTACTTTGAACCATGCATAACCGCCTATCCACTTATTCAAAACGTAGTCAACAAGCATAAAACTGTGTCACGACCGCACTTGCTAAGGATAGCAAATTCGGGAAAACCGCGACTAAGGGAGGGAATTTAGGAGCGGGAGTAAGAAAGGGGCATATTCATTTTCTTGATGACTCGACTTGTATAAAGAAATCAATCGAAATATCTAGATATCAATGAAGGCCACAAGGGGACCGTACATAATATTATTCAAAGGGGTACTCAACGAGTTTGAGTACATTATTAAATAGTACATATTGTTTTGACAAATAACATAATGTCTTAGTAAAATCAGTGTTTGCAGCGGAATAATAATTTGAATATATGTATGAAGACATATACTCTACTCTGAGGTACTCGTCCTAGATTGACAGAAGCTCCGCTTGCACACTACATCCTCGATCACCGCTCAACCTGCACATTTAAAAATACATGCAGGGCTAAGTACAAAAGTACTTAGTGGACACTTGCCGAAATTTACATACATGCATAATATTTTATTGTCAAGCCTTTCAACAGTAGTAAAATACGAGGGTTTTCCTTTAAAGACTCGTATTTACCAAACATAATATCATTTCTTTCATCAATAACCCGCGCAGGTATTTTATATCATTAATCACCATATCAGTAACTCGTGCCGAGAGGGAGGCCTCCCTCTACGGACACTATGATCGGCCAACCCGCTAGATGACTCACAATCACAAGGTGTACACTAATTCCGAAGGGATTTGCGGTCCCATCCAGAATCCGAATTCGATTAACATCATATAGGCAATTAATAATAAAACATAAAGCATTTAGGCATTGACAATATCATTTAAATTCATAAGCATAAAGTCTTAACAATTCTAATATATAATTTTAGTTTATACGTAGAAAGCCCACCTGAATAGCAGACTCACGATTTAGCTCTAGCTCTGGTGCTTGACCTTTAATCCGAGAAAATAAAATAAGATTCTAATTCTCGAAAAATCTCAATAAATGAGGATGCGTGAAATGATTATGCATGACTCATATTCCTTTAATTAAATTATGAGATGTTAATCCTATTTAAGGAATTAAAGCTCGTCTTATGAGGTCGGATTATTAATCTTTAATAATCTACTCATCTTAAAATAATCTAATTTACTTACTAATTAATGATTAGTAAGTCTTAAAAATTTATCACTAATAAAAATAATTAGGATTAAATAATGGGGCCTAAATTAATAAATTTCATTGGGCTTAACTAATAAATTTCATTGAACTTAATCAATTAAAATAGTAGGAGTTCAATTAATAAAAATAATAAATCCATTATTAACAATTAATAGAAGCCCAATCAAAATAAATAATAAGAGCCCATTTATAAAAATAATAGAGTCTAAACAATATATATATTAGCCCAATGGAAATAAAATAAGCAAAGCCCAATTGAATTAATCTCCGGCCCAATAAAATAAACTAGGCCCAAAAGGAATTTAATTTGAGCCCAAATGAATAAATTCAAAGCCCAATGCATTAATAATATTAGGCCCAACATCAATTAAATCGTAGGAGCCCAAGTAATATAAATTCGAGACCCATTATTAATAAATAATAGGAATCCAAGTAATAATTAATGTGGACTGGAAAGAATTAATCTTAGTCCAATAGACACTTTAATCGGCCCAAATGACGAATTAACAGCTGGGTTGAACTAAACAAATCTGAAACAGGCCCAATAGAATTAAATAAATTCCAGCCCAAGAACATTAAATAAATTCGGCCCAGTTAGAAATAAAAAGATGGCCCAATAAAAGAGTCCAAAAATTCTCCCCATAAATCTTCACTCTCGGTTCACTCACTACCGACAATTCTCCTCTCTCTCTCTAAATTATCGGTTCTCTCCCTTTCTTTTTCTTTTTATTAAAGCAGCCACTCTCTCTCTCTCCTACTCACAAAAATTCTCACGCTGCATCTCCTTCTCTCTCAATATTTTTCAGACAACATCTATCTTTATTAAAAGCAAATATTCCTTCTCTTATCATGACCGAACCACTCTCTCTTTTTTTCCTTATTAAAGTATAGCACTCCCCCTCTCTCTTAATTATTAAAACTGAAACTCTCTCTAAAATAAAATAAAAAAAAAAAACGCTGCATCATCTCTCTCTCTATTCCTCTCACGGCTGGAGCCTCCCTTCCATTTCTCAAGCTCGTCTCTCTCACTCTCAATCGAAAGAACACTGTTCATCATCTCTCTCTCTCGCTCGATTCTCCTCCGGCCGCCTCCTCACGAGCTCCACCGCGGACGGTTCCAGCGAACATCGTCGACCGGGAGTCATCGCCGCTCCGCCCTCTGGACGTTCCAGCCGTCGCCGAGGAACTCGCCGTCGACTGCTGCTGTTCCCGGAATCGCGGCCTGGAGTTGCAGAGCTCCGAAATCCGGCGAATCGGCCTCTATCGCGCCGAGGTCCGGCCCTCCTTCTCTCTTCCTCAACCTCTATCTCTCTCGCTCTCTCGGCCGCTGGACCCAGGCGCAGCAGACACCACCACCGCGGTTGTGCCGCCATCGCCGGGCCGCCGCCTGCTCCCTCATCCTCGCGGCAGATCCGCCGCCGCCGTTCAACGCCACGGCCGCCTGGAGCTGCTGCTGTTCGCCTGGGGTCGACGGATCTGGCCTTCGGTCGTTCGTCTTGCTCGGAGTTCCCGCCGCCGTTGGCTTGCCCGGAGTCGCCGCTGGCTGGCCCGCGATCGACGGCCAGCAGCTCGCTGGAGGAGCGCCGCCGTCAGCCGCTGCCGTTGGCAGCAAGAATCCGGCAGCCGCCTCTCCTGGAGTCGCCGTCGCCGTGAGTCGCAGAGCTCCGACAATCCACCATCCTTTCTCTCTCGTTTTATCACTCACGATAGGTTCGTAAATTTGAATAATTTTCAGAAAATTCAACTTTGTATAAAGACTTGATTTTGGAATGAAAACTTGGTTTTCTGTATTCTTATTTTTACAACATATAATAGCTCATTATGTATCACAGAAACGAATGGTTTGCTATATTTGCTATGTCCATTTATGCATATGTAGGTTCTCTACCATTCTGTATTCCTAATTAAACCGAAGCGTGCAAATGAGATAGTGAATACCTTGAAAGTTTTGTTTGTTGGTTGTTGTTGCTGAGTTATATATGGTGATCTTGTTTCGTCTAAAATTCTTTGCAGCTGCTAAGGATTTTAGGTAAGTGAGGATGCCTTTTATAGGGAGTAAATACTGAAGCTGCTAGTGTGAAAAATATGGTGAATAGTGCAGCTAAGTTTAGGCGTGGTTGAAGAATTCAATGAGATTATATTTGCTGTTTGACAAATTAGATTTGTCTGTTGAATACTTGAGATTTTGGTTGAAGGAATGAACGTAGGAGACGTTGAGTATGGAAAATAATGGTGAAAGTGCTGTGATTTTAAAGAAAAATGGGGTGGCTTGGATGGATGAGGATGGTGTAAATTATTCAGCTGACCAGTATGAACATGGACATGGATGAGGGTGGCTTGATAAGTATGAATATGAAATTCTTTCTCAGCATGCGTATGACTGAAATTCTTCAGCATGCGTATGACTGAAATTCTTCAGTATGCTTAGGAACTATTCAAATTTAATTATCAAAATATCTAAGAGATTAATACATTAATTATATGGTTTCAAACTCATCTAAATACATTGACACATACAAGATTAATTCTTATTTGAAGTATAAAATCCATTTGGGCTTGTCAATTTAATAAATTAACTAACCACATGGATCAACTTTAGTAATTAATAAAATTTTCATATTTAACACTTAAATGTTAAATCATCCTTAATAAATTAATGGACTCAAAATATATTTTGAGTGCATCGTCCACTGAAAATAAAAAATAAAAATAAATCATCACGTTCATATAAGTTCGTATTTTATTAATGGATGCTAAACTCTAATACATCCTTAAATCAGTAATTAAAAGTATATAATCCTTAATAAAAAGTCGGGTCGTTACATACTATCCCCCTTAAAAGAAATTTCGTCCCGAAATTTGCATACCTATGTGAAAAGTTCTGGGTATTTTTCTTTCATCTGGTCCTCAAGTTCCCACGTTGCTTCTTCCGGTCCATGGTGTCTCCACAGTATTTTGACTGACGCGATCGATTTATTCCTTAACTCTTGCACCTTTCGGTCCAAAATGGCTTCAGGTTTTTCCTCGTACGTCAAGTCTGGGTTAAGAATCATTTCATCTTGGTGAATCACGTGTTTGGGGTCAAACACGTACCGTCTCAGCTGTGACACGTGGAACACATTGTGGACGTTTCCAAAGCTAGGTGGCAGTGCCAACCTATACGCTACGGGACCTATTCTTTCAAGGATCTCATAGGGTCCTACAAAACGGGGTCTCAACTTACCCTTAACACCGAATCTAATGATCCCTTTCGAGGGTGATATTTTAAGGAAAACCTTATCTCCAATCTTAAATTGTAGTTCAGTTCGTCGGGTATCAGCATAAGACTTCTGTCTGTCCTGGGCCTCTTTAATTCTTGTTCTAATCTGGCGGATGGTCTCGATCATCTCGCTTACTGCATCTGGCCCAAGGATTTTTCTTTCACCCACTTCATCCCAGTAAAGTGGTGATCTACACTTCCTTCCATACAGCGCCTCATAAGGTGCCATATCAATGGTTGCCTGGTAACTATTGTTGTAGGCGAATTCGATCAACGGCAGCACTGATTCCCAACTTCCTCCTCGGTCTAGCACCACTGTTCTCAACATATCTTCAAGGGTCTGAATTGTCCTTTCTGATTGTCCATCTGTTTGAGGGTGAAAGGCGGTGCTAAAGTTTAATCTCGTTCCCAACTCTTTCTGCAAACTGATCCAAAATCTAGAAGTAAATTTTGAATCTCTATCTGAAGTAATGGATATTGGTATTCCATGTAGCCGTACAATCTCACGAATGTACAGTTGGGCTAGTTTCTCCGATCCATGGGTAATTGGAATCGGTATAAAATGAGCGCTCTTTGTGAGACGGTCTACTATTACCCAGATAGCTGTGTTGCCCCTATTTGTCTTGGGTAGACCCGTCACGAAATCCATCGCTATGTGCTCCCACTTCCATTCTGGAATTTCCAATGGCTGTAATTTCCCATATGGTCGTTGATGTAAAGCTTTCACTTGCTGGCATGCAAGACAACGCTCTACAAACGAGGCTATATCTCGTTTCATCCCGTCCCACCAAAATTTCTGTTTTAGATCTTGGTACATTTTGGTACTTCCGGGATGAGCGGTATAGGGCGTGTCATGAGCTTCACTCATGATCTCGTTTCTGAGTTCCTCGTTATGGGGAACACACAATCTTCCTTCAAAAAGAACTGCGTTATCCGTTGCCTCTTGGTAGCCTCCTGGCGTGCCTGTTCGGATCTTGAGACGAACTTTTTCCAAGCTCTCATCCGCTTTCTGGGCACTGACGATCCTTTCTCTGAGGTCTGGGACGGCTACTAAAGTTGCAATAATTGCTCTTGTCGTTGCCGGTGGCTGAACCACTTCTATCTTCAATTTGTCAAAATCCCTTACAAGCGTGTCCTCTTGAGTGAGAAGAAGTCCTAACTCGGATTGAGTTTTACGACTTAAAGCATCAGCTACTACATTAGCTTTTCCCGGGTGGTAGTTGATATCGCAGTCGTAATCCTTCACGAGCTCGAGCCATCTCCTCTGTCTCATATTCAAGTCTTTTTGCTCGAAAAAATACTTAAGGCTTTTGTGATCAGTGAAGATTTCACATCTAACTCCGTATAGATGGTGTCTCCAAATTTTCAAAGCGTGCACAATTGCTGCCAGTTCCAGATCATGAGTGGGGTAGTTCAATTCATGTGGCCTTAGTTGTCGCGAGGCGTAGGCAATGACCTTTCCTTCTTGCATCAACACACAACCTAGCCCATTTTTGGACGCGTCCGTGAAGATCACGTATTCTTTATCGGCTGCTGGAACTGCTAGCACTGGTGCAGTTGTCAATTTCTTCTTCAGCTCTTGGAAGCTGGCTTCACACTCCTCGTTCCACTTATACTTGATTCCTTTGCGAAGTAATTGCGTCATTGGTCTCGCTATTTTAGAGAATCCTTCGATGAATCTCCGGTAGTATCCTGCCAAACCTAAGAAACTCCGGATTTCATTAGGTGTGGTTGGTGATTTCCACTCGCGCACTGCTTGCACCTTGGCGGGGTCCACCTTGATTCCATCTGCTGATACGATGTGCCCTAGAAACATTACTTCTTTCAACCAAAATTCGCACTTGCTGAATTTGGCGAACAACTTCTCCGTCTTTAATGTCTCTAGGATGATTCTTAAATGATTTTCATGTTCTTGGTCATTCTTAGAATAGATGAGGATATCATCTATAAATACTAAGACAAATTTGTCTAAGTATGGATGGAAAACTCGATTCATGAGGTCCATGAATACTGC
This sequence comes from Salvia miltiorrhiza, assembly GCF_028751815.1. Classification (NCBI taxonomy): domain Eukaryota; kingdom Viridiplantae; phylum Streptophyta; class Magnoliopsida; order Lamiales; family Lamiaceae; genus Salvia; species Salvia miltiorrhiza. The sequence goes on along the minus strand of NC_080393.1, from coordinate 34,093,451 downwards.
CGGTGCATTGGTTAGACCAAATGGCATGACAACGAATTCATAGTGACCATACCTTGTGCGGAAAGCGGTCTTAGATATATCCTCTGGTCTGATCTTCAGTTGATGATACCCAGACCTTAAATCTATTTTTGAGAATACACTGGCTCCTTTGAGTTGATCGAACAAATCATCTATCCTTGGGAGAGGGTATTTGTTTTTAAGCGTCAGTTTGTTCAACTCTCGATAATCAATGCACATCCTCATGGTTCCATCTTTCTTCTTGACAAAGAGTACAGGCGCTCCCCAAGGCGAGACACTGGGTCTGATGAAACCCAAGTCCAAGAGTTCCTGTAGTTGCACCTTTAATTCTTGTAGTTCCTTTGGGGCCATCCTGTACGGTGCCTTTGATACTGGGGCAGATCCAGGTTCTAGATCAATGGTGAAATCTAGTTGCCTGTCTGGAGGTAGTCCTGGCAATATTTCAGGAAAAACTTCTGGAAAGTCTCGTACTATTGCCACATCTTCCACCTTCTTGTCTTCACTAGCTTCCCTGTTTAGGTAGACGAGATAAGCTGTGCTTCCTTCCTTCATCATCTCTTTTCTGGCTTGTAATGCGGATATCACTGGTACTCTTTTCTTCATACCTATGCCGTGAAATTCCGTCGGTTCCTTTCCAGGTGGTCGAAGAGAAATTTTTCGTTCACTACAAAGGATGGTGGCGTGATTCTCAGCTAGCCAGTCCATTCCTAAGATCATATCTACGTCCCACATGAGCAGAATATTAAGATTGTTCGCTACCATCTTAAGTTCTCCTATTTCAAATTCTACGTTCGAGCAAACATGTGTGGTGGTAGATCTTTCTCCTGAGGGTGTAGTGATTCTTAAGGCACACTTAGCTCGTTCTGATTCGATTTCTAAGGTATCTACGCAAGGGGCAGATATAAAAGAATGCGAGGCACCAGTATCGAACAGAATCATTATGGAAAAACCTTTAAGCTTGCCCATACCTGCCAGGTTTCCTTGGTTTTTCTCGGGCTGGTTTTGGGTGAGAGCAAAGGCTCTCGCCTGCTGCGGCAATGGTTGTTGCCGCCTCTGTTGCTGTTGGCGCTGTTGGTTCTTGTGTTGGTATTGCTGCTGGTATGGCTGTTGTTGGCGGGGCTGGTATTGGTATTGCTGCTGGTATGACTGTTGTTGGCGGGGCTGGTGTTGCCCTTGAACTGCTTGCAGGGGCTGGGCATAAGTGGCCCTGATTGCCGCGCCCTGCTGTTTGTTGGGGCATTGTGAGGAGTAGTGGCCCTTCTGGCCACACGTGTAGCAACTGTCAGTTCCAGCCTTACAGACACCACGATGTGGTTTGTGGCATTTTGGACAAAGGGGAACTTCATTTTGTCTTTGGCTGCCTCCAGCTGGGGCAGGACCCTGTTGTTTCCCCTGTCCTTGTTGCTGATATTGTCCAAACGGCGCATTTCCTTGCCATGGCCTCTTGTTAGTCTGGTTTTCATTTCCTCTATGGTCGTTCCAGTTGCGCTTCCCTTTAAAGTTCTGAGGGCGTGCAGGTGGGTTGGCTGGCGCTGGGGTCTGTGATGGAGCCAACCTTTCTACTGGCATCGCAGCTTCGATGTCCAGTGCTCTGTTCAAAGACTCAGTGTATGAGAGTCCACCATGACTAGCTAGAGTCATCCGAATCTCGTGCCTCAGACCAGCACAAAATTTCTCCGCCATTTTCTCATCAGTATCCACCTGTTGTGGAGCATAACGCGATAGATCGCAGAACTCTCTGTCATACTCGGTCACCGTCTTCTTCCCTTGTTTCAGGCTATAAAACTCAGCCTCCTTCTTCTTTCTGTAGCTCTTGGGAATATACTTATCATATAATCCCGTCTTAAAGTCTTCCCAAGTGTATGCTGCCCATTGTTCGGGAGTCAGAGTCTTTCGGCGGGCTTCCCACCAAAAGTCAGCCGATCCGGCTAGTTGGAAAGACATACACGAGAGTCGCTCCTCTTCCGTGCAGTGTAGGAAAGTGAAGATACGCTCTAAGGCGCGTATCCAAGCTTCGGCCTCGGCTGGGTCGCCTGTCCCAGTGAATGTGGGCGGATTCTGTCGAAGAAACAGTTCTTCAGTCCTTCTAGCAGGGGGTGGAGGGGGTGGGGTAGGTTCCCTGTCGTTTCGCCGCCCTTCAGGTATTTCATCGCGATTTCCATCATTGTTAACGTTTCTCCTAGGGGGGCGACCTCGTTTAGGCGGCATTCTGCAAATTACAAACACCCTTTTTAATACATTCTATACAGGAATCTCTAAGGCAATTAATAAAGAACTGTTTGTTAAATTTAACTTATCATAACTCCAAAACTAATATATTAACAGGAACCGTTGCATACACAAGTCACATTATTCAAAGTTACTACATTCTTAACTGACTCGTGAAGAATAAAACCCGTAGAGAAACATAAAACATACACGAGATCGTCGTAGAAAGCCCATGCTAGGGTCATATATATATATGGAATATTGCCTCATCGAGGGCTTTTACATCGTCAACCCAAAATGTAAGTAAAGTCTATCTAGTACTCCCTATGATGTATTGGCTTACTAGTTAAGCAATCACAAAAGGGTTTTTATTCACGGAACGTCCTAGAGACCAACATTTCCGTACTAATGCTAGCTAGAAACAACATAAATAAAATCATAGTCATTGGAACGAATTATTGTTTCCGGAGTACATTCACAAGCTAAAACTATCAAATCTATGAACTCTGAGTCGCGGTACGACTGTTCCTCGGTGACGCCAGGGGGTCCTCTTCTGGATCCTCCTCGGGGTCCTCCTCCTCATCCTCCTCGGGGTCCTCCTCCTCATCCTCGCCCGGCTCCCAGCTGGGCAACGGAGTCTCTCCCTGGCCCTCGCCTGTCTCCTGCATGATCTGGGCTGAGCGGAAGATATCGTCCACAATCTCACGGATCGGATCGTCTCTGGTGCTGATCCTGGCCGTGGCACGAGGCTTGATTGGAGCTGGAGTTGGCACGGGCTTGGGACGAGTAATTCTCATCGTACCATACTGTGCTGTATCGTCATCCTCCTGCATAGGGTATTTGCCCCTATCTAGAAACTCCCTCATGTTGGCCATGACCCTGTCGACATTTGCCATGGCAGCCTCAAACCTTGCGTCTATCGTAGGTATCAGTGGTGGTGGAGTAGCAGTAGCTCGGATCACTGAGTTAGGGGGCGATGGAAAATCCCTGCGAGCCCGTGGACGAGAAGGGCCTGCCTCGTCATCGTGCCTACCACGGCGCCCTAGAACTGAGGCTCGTGGTGGAGAATCTCGTGGCAAGGCCATCGGAGACTCAGGGGCAGTAGCGGGTGTCTCCGCTGGCAAAGGCGTCCCCACCTGTACGTAGTCTCCCGGAAGGATGTAGGGCCCTAGAGGGGCGCGGCCCCACAAAGTGAAACAGATCTGAAGCTCCGCAATAAAGTTAAGGAAGTCTCCCATGAGGTCGTGGTAATCTTCTCGGCGAAAGATGTAGTGGGCAGAGATCTGCCTAGCCCATCCCTGCCACTCGGAAGGTAACAGTAAGATCAACCTCTGGATACCGTCATAACCTGATACTCCATGTGCACTCGCCTCGACCCAGTGTCTGTGAAATCCTGCGAGGAACTGTCCGAGGTTATCCCCGTGACATGGAGCATAGGTGCGGTAGGACCGCTCGACTTCCTCTGGACTAGCCCATGGGGGCAGTGGTCGTCGTCGGGTGAAAACAGTTCTCGCCATCTAACAAAGGAAATTCTATCGTCAAAAGTAGCACACGACAAGTAACTTAAGGTGATAAGGTTCTAAATATCTAAAATCGGAAAACAAGTTCGGTTCAATAACCATAACGTGCAAAAATACCTCATCATCTAAATCTAGCATTTACACAAGCCATACAGGTTCTTAATACTTAATCACAGATTACCAATTCGACTATCATATAGTTCTAGTGTCGTTGTTTTCCGAACTTAGGGCTTGTTATGTGATGATGATATTTTCTTAAATCTAGCAACGAGCATTAAAAGTTTCAACAAAATAAGTTCAAAAGGCCAAGCTAATTCGAGATCTCATCGTAGAAAAACACTCGAATATTTAAGCTATGCCCATGCCATCAACGTACTATTGGCGTTCGTTATGCTGCTCAATCTTCATGCTCGTGGTTTCATCATGCGACCCTTCGTGTGATTCTTCTTTCTCTATTTCGACCATCATTGTCGATGTCATCGTAACATGAAGAAAAAGTTAAGGCATCTCCCTAAGTTCTCTTCTATGTTCCGTCGTGAGAGTGAGCATATATAACTTAACAATTCTAAGTTCTTGTGATTCATACCATAGTCATACTTATTCATGCTTCATACATTTCAAGAAATTAACTTAATTAAAACTTGAAAGTACTTACCATAACCTCCGTTGAGCGTGACGAGATGTAGTGCCAAGCTTTTGTCAACTAGTTCAAAGTGTATTTACTTACTTAATCTAGACTCAACTTAGAAGGAATGAGTAGTACTCAGAGCAAAAGAAAGGCTCTGATACCATTCTGTCACGACCGCACTTGCTAAGGATAGCAAATTCGGGAAAACCGCGACTAAGGGAGGGAATTTAGGAGCGGGAGTAAGAAAGGGGCATATTCATTTTCTTGATGACTCGACTTGTATAAAGAAATCAATCGAAATATCTAGATATCAATGAAGGCCACAAGGGGACCGTACATAATATTATTCAAAGGGGTACTCAACGAGTTTGAGTACATTATTAAATAGTACATATTGTTTTGACAAATAACATAATGTCTTAGTAAAATCAGTGTTTGCAGCGGAATAATAATTTGAATATATGTATGAAGACATATACTCTACTCTGAGGTACTCGTCCTAGATTGACAGAAGCTCCGCTTGCACACTACATCCTCGATCACCGCTCAACCTGCACATTTAAAAATACATGCAGGGCTAAGTACAAAAGTACTTAGTGGACACTTGCCGAAATTTACATACATGCATAATATTTTATTGTCAAGCCTTTCAACAGTAGTAAAATACGAGGGTTTTCCTTTAAAGACTCGTATTTACCAAACATAATATCATTTCTTTCATCAATAACCCGCGCAGGTATTTTATATCATTAATCACCATATCAGTAACTCGTGCCGAGAGGGAGGCCTCCCTCTACGGACACTATGATCGGCCAACCCGCTAGATGACTCACAATCACAAGGTGTACACTAATTCCGAAGGGATTTGCGGTCCCATCCAGAATCCGAATTCGATTAACATCAGATAGGCAATTAATAATAAAACATAAAGCATTTAGGCATTGACAATATCATTTAAATTCATAAGCATAAAGTCTTAACAATTCTAATATATAATTTTAGTTTATACGTAGAAAGCCCACCTGAATAGCAGACTCACGATTTAGCTCTAGCTCTGGTGCTTGACCTTTAATCCGAGAAAATAAAATAAGATTCTAATTCTCGAAAAATCTCAATAAATGAGGATGCGTGAAATGATTATGCATGACTCATATTCCTTTAATTAAATTATGAGATGTTAATCCTATTTAAGGAATTAAAGCTCGTCTTATGAGGTCGGATTATTAATCTTTAATAATCTACTCATCTTAAAATAATCTAATTTACTTACTAATTAATGATTAGTAAGTCTTAAAAATTTATCACTAATAAAAATAATTAGGATTAAATAATGGGGCCTAAATTAATAAATTTCATTGGGCTTAACTAATAAATTTCATTGAACTTAATCAATTAAAATAGTAGGAGTTCAATTAATAAAAATAATAAATCCATTATTAACAATTAATAGAAGCCCAATCAAAATAAATAATAAGAGCCCATTTATAAAAATAATAGAGTCTAAACAATATATATATTAGCCCAATGGAAATAAAATAAGCAAAGCCCAATTGAATTAATCTCCGGCCCAATAAAATAAACTAGGCCCAAAAGGAATTTAATTTGAGCCCAAATGAATAAATTCAAAGCCCAATGCATTAATAATATTAGGCCCAACATCAATTAAATCGTAGGAGCCCAAGTAATATAAATTCGAGACCCATTATTAATAAATAATAGGAATCCAAGTAATAATTAATGTGGACTGGAAAGAATTAATCTTAGTCCAATAGACACTTTAATCGGCCCAAATGACGAATTAACAGCTGGGTTGAACTAAACAAATCTGAAACAGGCCCAATAGAATTAAATAAATTCCAGCCCAAGAACATTAAATAAATTCGGCCCAGTTAGAAATAAAAAGATGGCCCAATAAAAGAGTCCAAAAATTCTCCCCATAAATCTTCACTCTCGGTTCACTCACTACCGACAATTCTCCTCTCTCTCTCTAAATTATCGGTTCTCTCCCTTTCTTTTTCTTTTTATTAAAGCAGCCACTCTCTCTCTCTCCTACTCACAAAAATTCTCACGCTGCATCTCCTTCTCTCTCAATATTTTTCAGACAACATCTATCTTTATTAAAAGCAAATATTCCTTCTCTTATCATGACCGAACCACTCTCTCTTTTTTTCCTTATTAAAGTATAGCACTCCCCCTCTCTCTTAATTATTAAAACTGAAACTCTCTCTAAAATAAAAAAAAAAAAAAAAACGCTGCATCATCTCTCTCTCTATTCCTCTCACGGCTGGAGCCTCCCTTCCATTTCTCAAGCTCGTCTCTCTCACTCTCAATCGAAAGAACACTGTTCATCATCTCTCTCTCTCGCTCGATTCTCCTCCGGCCGCCTCCTCACGAGCTCCACCGCGGACGGTTCCAGCGAACATCGTCGACCGGGAGTCATCGCCGCTCCGCCCTCTGGACGTTCCAGCCGTCGCCGAGGAACTCGCCGTCGACTGCTGCTGTTCCCGGAATCGCGGCCTGGAGTTGCAGAGCTCCGAAATCCGGCGAATCGGCCTCTATCGCGCCGAGGTCCGGCCCTCCTTCTCTCTTCCTCAACCTCTATCTCTCTCGCTCTCTCGGCCGCTGGACCCAGGCGCAGCAGACACCACCACCGCGGTGTGCCGCCATCGCCGGGCCGCCGCCTGCTCCCTCATCCTCGCGGCAGATCCGCCGCCGCCGTTCAACGCCACGGCCGCCTGGAGCTGCTGCTGTTCGCCTGGGGTCGACGGATCTGGCCTTCGGTCGTTCGTCTTGCTCGGAGTTCCCGCCGCCGTTGGCTTGCCCGGAGTCGCCGCTGGCTGGCCCGCGATCGACGGCCAGCAGCTCGCTGGAGGAGCGCCGCCGTCAGCCGCTGCCGTTGGCAGCAAGAATCCGGCAGCCGCCTCTCCTGGAGTCGCCGTCGCCGTGAGTCGCAGAGCTCCGACAATCCACCATCCTTTCTCTCTCGTTTTATCACTCACGATAGGTTCGTAAATTTGAATAATTTTCAGAAAATTCAACTTTGTATAAAGACTTGATTTTGGAATGAAAACTTGGTTTTCTGTATTCTTATTTTTACAACATATAATAGCTCATTATGTATCACAGAAACGAATGGTTTGCTATATTTGCTATGTCCATTTATGCATATGTAGGTTCTCTACCATTCTGTATTCCTAATTAAACCGAAGCGTGCAAATGAGATAGTGAATACCTTGAAAGTTTTGTTTGTTGGTTGTTGTTGCTGAGTTATATATGGTGATCTTGTTTCGTCTAAAATTCTTTGCAGCTGCTAAGGATTTTAGGTAAGTGAGGATGCCTTTTATAGGGAGTAAATACTGAAGCTGCTAGTGTGAAAAATATGGTGAATAGTGCAGCTAAGTTTAGGCGTGGTTGAAGAATTCAATGAGATTATATTTGCTGTTTGACAAATTAGATTTGTCTGTTGAATACTTGAGATTTTGGTTGAAGGAATGAACGTAGGTATGGAAAATAATGGTGAAAGTGCTGTGATTTTAAAGAAAAATGGGGTGGCTTGGATGGATGAGGATGGTGTAAATTATTCAGCTGACCAGTATGAACATGGACATGGATGAGGGTGGCTTGATAAGTATGAATATGAAATTCTTTCTCAGCATGCGTATGACTGAAATTCTTCAGCATGCGTATGACTGAAATTCTTCAGTATGCTTAGGAACTATTCAAATTTAATTATCAAAATATCTAAGAGATTAATACATTAATTATATGGTTTCAAACTCATCTAAATACATTGACACATACAAGATTAATTCTTATTTGAAGTATAAAATCCATTTGGGCTTGTCAATTTAATAAATTAACTAACCACATGGATCAACTTTAGTAATTAATAAAATTTTCATATTTAACACTTAAATGTTAAATCATCCTTAATAAATTAATGGACTCAAAATATATTTTGAGTGCATCGTCCACTGAAAATAAAAAATAAAAATAAATCATCACGTTCATATAAGTTCGTATTTTATTAATGGATGCTGAACTCTAATACATCCTTAAATCAGTAATTAAAAGTATATAATCCTTAATAAAAAGTCGGGTCGTTACAAACTGTTATTTCACAACCAAAAAATAATAAAACGTGAAAGGAAGGTAAAGATTAAAAATATACAATTACCAATGGAGAGTCAAAGTATGGAGTCCAGGCAGACTCCGGAATGTTGGTTGAAACCCAAAAATGTTGACACCATGAATGTTATCAACATTCCACCCAACATTGAAAACACGAATGTTATCAACATTGGTCCCAACATTGTCGGAGTCAACATTGACTTTAACACTATCATTTATATTTTCCTACTCTTCTCCTCTTCCCCTTCAATTAGGCAAATATCAATTACTACTTCATATTGATATTGATAAACACAATTTCTTTATATGGAATAATATATATATATATATATATATATATATATATATATATGTGTGTGTGTGTGTGTGTGTGTATTATTTCATAATTTAATAAAAAATCAATATCAAGAAATTTTCTTTCTCACAAAATTATACATAGTTCACTTTATATCAAGAACCAATACTCTACAGTCAGCACCGATACTTTCTCTTTATTATGTATTATTTCAATGATAATTAAAATTCACTTGTTGGATAATTAAATGAATTTTAATTTACATTACTACTTTCTCAAAAAAAAAACTTATTATTATTATTAGGTGTCTACGCCTTCATTAATAAAATTGAATTTGTATATTTTACTTGCAACCATAATCCACTATTATAAAAGTACTCTCTATATTCCTTATTATACAACATACACACACACACACACACACACACACACACATATATATATATATATATATATATATATATTCAATGGAATGGAATCATGTAGTATCCAATGCTTATAATAGATCCGTAGGTCCAAATCTTGACCACACATTTATGACATGTGGCGCATCAAGATGGTGACACGTGGCAAGGAACTTCCAAGCATTCCAAGGCAAAATTTGGAGGGGTAAAATTGGAATGTAATTTTTGGATTTAATAATTAAAAAAATATATATTTTTTTAGATTTTCTCAAAATAGATATATTTTAGATGCATATAGTTTCACACAAAGATGCATAAAGTTTTCACATGAAATGCATAACTTTGAACAGAAAAAATCATTTAATTTTTCCAGTTTTGGTATTTTCACCACCCCACCCCATACCACCCCCAATCCAGCCCACACCACCCCCCAACCCTCCCCATTACCACCCCCCCAAAATAGGCATGTTTCACATGCATATAAAATCAAACAAAAATGCATAAAGTTTTCACATAAAAATGCATTAAATTATACAAAAAATGCATTTCATTTTAATAAATCTGGTAGTTTCCGCCACCCCACCCCTGCCCCACCCCCACCCCACCCACCTCCCCACCCAAAAAAAAAAATCAAAAACTGATTTTCTGATTGCTGACCCACCCCCCCTCCCCCAATTTTTTTTTTCAAAAACTGATTTTCTGATTGTTGACCCACCCCCACCCCCACCCACCCACCCCCCACCCCCAATTTTTTTTTTTCAAAAATTTATTTGTAGTTAATGTTTTATGCATTTTCATGTAATAATATATGCATTTTATTGTTCTTGATTATGCATTTTTCTTTTTTATATACACATGTTTTATAATATTTTATTTTAGGGTATAGGGTTAGGGTTTAGTGTTTAGGTTTTTAGTGTTTAGGATTTAGTGTTTAGGGTTTAGTTTTTAGGGTTTAGTGTGTAGTGTTTTAGGGTTTAGGGTTTAGTTTTTAGGGTTTAGGGTATAGGGTTTAGGGTTTAGTGCTTAGGATTTAGTGTTTAGATTTTTAGTGTTTAGGATTTAGGGTTTAGGGTTTAGGGTTTAGGGTTTAGTGTTTTAGTGTTTATGGTTTAGTTTTTAGGGTTTAGTGTTTAGGGTTTAGTGTGTTTAGGGTTTTAGTTTTTAGGGTTTGTATTAGTGTTAGGTTTAGTGTTTAGTATTTATTTTAGGTGTTTGAGTTTTTAGTATCTAGGGTTTAATGTGTTTAGATTTAGTGTTTTTAGTGTTTAGGGTTTAGTTTTTAGGTTTTAGTGTGTAGTGTTTTAGTGTATATAGTTTTAGTGTTTATATTTATTTAGGGTTTTGGTTTTAGTGTTTAGGGTTTAGTGATGTTCTAGAGTTAGTGTTTTAGTATTTAGAGTTTAGTTTTAGTTTTTTAGTGTTGTAGTTTTTAGTGATATAGGTTTTAGTGTTTGGTATTTATTTAGGGTTGTATTTGCAAAATAATTATTTGTAAGTTAATGTTTTATGCATTTTCATGTAATAATATATGCATATCAGTGTATGAAATTATGCATCCTCCCAAAAATTAAAAAAAAAATTGAAAATTGAATTTTTTATGGGGGTGGGGGTGGGTCGGTGGTCGAAAATCAATTTTTGAAAAAAAAATTGGGGGGGGGGGGTGGGTGAGGGGTGGGGGTGGGTCAGCAATCAGAAAATCAGTTTTTGAAAGAAAAAAAAAATCAACAATTTAGAAAATCAGTTCTTAAAAATTAATCACATCCCAAAAGCCCATGAACTCTCTTACACAAAGAAAGCCCAATTATGCATACTATAAATACCCCAACTCACTCATTCTTGGGTTTTACTCACAAACACATCAGCGGCGCCCAACGTCTCCAAACCTAAATCTTCAGATCTTCTTCCTCCACCACTGATTTCAAACTTCACCTCACACTAAATACTTCTCTCCTCTGTCGCCCAAGACGAATCCACTCGCCCATCTCAGTCGTCAACCAGGCCGAATCCCCTCGCCTTTCATAGTCGTTGCCTCTCATCTTGCTCAGAGCCACCGCCACCGTTGGCAGCAGGACCTTGGCTGCCTCGGCCTCCCCAAAAATGTTGTGGTTCTACTTCAGAATTGGCGAAGAACGGCAGGGATACCTGCTGCCAAAACAATTGGTTTTTGTAAGATGAGTCTTTTATATGGATTTTTTAAATAAAATTTTTTTAATGGTTTTTTAAATAAATAAAATATTATTTTGATAAAGGGATATTGATGTTTTTTGGGGAGTTTTTGAATAAATAAAATATTATTTCAAGTTGGGATGATGTAAGTGCAAATTGTCTGCTTCTGGTCTGCTTCTGTTTTCTTCATATTTTGTTGGCTCACTTCAATATGTGTTTTTCCTGCATTTGGATAAGGATTTCAATTGATTCTTGGGATTTTCTTTTTTCTTCCCATGATGCTTGAAAATTTGAAATTATCTTGCAACAAATCTCTATTTTAGCTCATCTTAAAATGTTATTTTACCCTCTGCAATAAATTGCATTTTTATGCAATTTATTATTACATATCTTTTTTCTCATTTAATGATTATGCTTGAAATTTTGAAATTATTTTAAGCAAAAAAAAAAAAATCCGCACCTAGCAGCTCATATTGATGTCTTTTGATAAGCTTAAGAAAAAGAACACAAAAACCTTTTCTTTTTTTAATAGTTCAACAAAAAACTGTTGTTTTGGTAATTAGGTTGCTCATTTTCAATGTCTTTTGATAAGCAAAAGAAATAGAACAAAAAAAATGACAATGGTTGATACTTTAACATATGTGCATATGCATCTCATAACACGCTATTTGTTGTTAGAATTCAATTGTGATGTGTTTTGATCATACACGCCATAGAGATTGAGAACTTGTAGCTCAAAATTCATTTATTCTAAAATGATTTTTGCCATCTGCACAAGTGAGTTGGAGAAATGGTAACATATTTTAACATATATATATAATTTTTCTTAATAAAGATTACATATATGAAATTTCATCTACTTCTGCCAACTTATTCCTAAAGTAGATATACAATATTATCTATTTTTCCTGTAAATCTGGAATATACACAAACCTTTTATTTGTTGCTTTTGCAGATTCGAGAGGTTCCCATGCTCCAGATTCAAGCCTTCATCTGCAGAGAAAATGCATAAATATTAGCTATAAATATTCCAGATTTAGAGTTTATGTATTAAGTAGAAATAAATATTGTACATTGAGTTGTACTGAGACCGTAAATAGCCAAAAAAAACTAAACAAAATTAAAATTAAAGTGCCACCGAAGAACATAAAACCATAAAAATAGAACACATAAAAAGATTTGGAACAACCAAGAATAGAGAGAGAAATTACAACAAAGATAGAGAGAGAGAAAGTGAGTCTGCATTGTGAAAATGTTCAGAGATATTATGATATTTATAGAACTTAAAACACACTTATCAGATGTAAAATGGGCTCCAAAATTCAAATTTGAATTTGGGCTTCAAAATGAGAGCCAAAACTGCAGTGCTTAAGCTATAATCCAGCAAATAATCATTAACAGTTTTGCACAATGGATAACTAAATGCTGCTTTTGGCGGGAAAAAATTGCAGCCCAAACTTGTGCTTTAATATAAGTATAGATTTTACTCATTATAGCAATGGGTTATTCTAATTCATAGCCCCCTTTTACTCTGTATAGTCCTCTATTTAAAATTATAATAATAAATAATTATAAATTTATTGTCTTACCCTATAACTTATAGCACTGAATTAAATAACTCATAGCCCCCAACAATGTAATTCATTCTTCCGTATTTTATCTTCAGAGAATTTATTCTTTTTTCGTTAATTTTCGTGTTTTACCAAAGACCAAGACTTCATGCAACAAGAAAATGGTGCTAGTTGTTCTAATACATACAGGGCCATTCAATTGGGATGCGATTCGTCTCCAAATTCTCGCCGAGGAGAAAAGCCAAGCTCGTCTCATCTCCCACTTGCCTCCAGGGAATAGGGTGTCTTCAATCGTAATGCACAGCATTAAGAAACCAACATGCTTATGGAGGACCGTACTTGAAGAGACCTATGCTAATAATTTCTTCAAGTGTACTACAAAATCACCTCATGCATCTTTCACACCACCTCCAACATCAGCAACGACGAGTCTTCCCTTGTCGTCTGTCGGGAGTCTACGCCGCACACGGTCTTCTCAACATAGACCTGATGCAGGCGAATCGACAGTGCTAGTCCTCACAACTACCACTGATTCGATCTTTCCTTCTCACACCCTTCCCACGATCAAAGAAGTCGAAGGCAACTAGTCCTGGACTTCGTCCCGATCTGTATGCAGAGCCACCTTTTGCCCTACTTCTTTCACCTAAAGCTCTGCATACTCACCCCCATATGCCCCCTTCATCTCTCCCAAACCCTCTTCATCATCCTTTCCCTCGTCATTTCTCTCGGCCTTTTTCTCCTCCCTATTCGAAGGCCAATCTGCTCAAACTCATCTCGAATAGGGCCAATCTGCTCAATCTCATCTCGAATCTTCTCATGAGCTTTTAAAAGCCTGAGAAACAGAGTTGAGTATCGGCTGATCCTCATAAGCATTCCCGCATCAGTCGAATTCCATTATTAAGCTGGATCGGTAATGAAAATTGAATTCTGAATTGAATTCTTAATTAAAATTAAGTTCGAAGTGTATCTTGAATTAATTTCAAAAATTAAGTGTTCAATAATTAATTCAATAATTTTTTTAAAGTTAAATTATTGCCATCAAAAGTTAATTGAGAATTAAGGACTTTAAAAGTCATATTGACACTACCCCTATAAATTTATTTCTCTCTCCACTTACACCTACTTTAACAATTTTCTTAAAACTCGTGGGACTCTTTTTCATGGATGGATGGAGTAATATTTTCCAACGGATTAATTTAAAAATAAAAAATATAATTTAAAAATTAAATAATAATAAAAAATATAATATTTAACGACAGATTATTTTCTGTCGCTATTCGGTCGGTAAAATTATAGGGAACACAAACTAAAATTTAACCATCTAAGTATGAATTTTGAGCAAGTGGATTTTATCCATATATATGATAAGCAGCACAACTCAAAGCAGATAAGAATGCCAACGAGATTTTGATTCAAGAAATTGTAGCCGCCGTTGTAATACCCCGTTTCCCCGAGCTAAATTTAGAATTTATTTTTGAACTTAGATTTAAGATGATTCACGCCGGAATGAGAAAAAAAAATTTACTTTAATTCCAACAAAAGTGATTTACAAAATTATTTGTAAATTTAGTTATTTAAATTCTTATGCATTGCATATTTATTTAAATCAAGTATTGAGCATTGAGTATTTATCAAGATATTTATTTAGCGAACCCTGAGAAAATTCTACAGTTCCAATGATCCAACCGTGAGAGTTTTTAATTGTCAAATCATCCCTTCAATTTATTCACACTCAACATTTTATCTGCAATACCCTTTTCTCAGTTGGCCATGCCTTCTCCACTTTACAACACTAAAAAATTAGCTAAATTCCCATCCATCACCTACTCCCACCCTGTACTTACTCTCTTTCCAGCTTTAAACCATGATGGAAAGTTAATATTGTAGTCATGTTTCCACTCTTCTCCTACGCCAATAATTCACAAGTCACCAACCTCAACATATACTCCTTCAAAGAGTTCAAGTTTAGCCAAGAACAACAGGAAGCATATGACAACAGCCGCACGCCTCAATTTATAATTCCAAAGGTCCATTCTTTTCCATTATTTCCCTTACACCATTTGACTGTCAAGTTTCTTCTAGTTGCAAAATACTCATACATTCAGTGTATATATTGTGTATACTTTTATATATACATATGCAAATATTTGAATGAACAAATGACAATTTCATTACAAAATACATATGCAAACAACCTGTTTTTGTATATACATATATGTAAAGCATGTTTATGAGAAGAAAAGAAATGAGTTTTGAACTTTGATTTTTGCTTGTCGATGGGTTGAGAGAACAGGGGGCTGAAGGGCGACGGCCGGCGGCCTTGCTGCCGTCGACCTGAGAAGAGAGCCGAGGGAGAAACTTGTGTTGAGTGTCTTGCTGTGAGGGTGTCGGCAACGGTGGCTTGGCTGCTGTTGCCGGAAGGTCGAGAGAGTCGACGGCCGAGGCGGCTTACAGCCGTTTCCCCGGTGAGTTTCCGCGGCGGTGGTTCTTTCGGCGGCTCCACCGCTAGATGTCCAAAGCAGGGGAATGAGAGAGAGGCGACAAGGCAGGACCTTGTCGCTGCTGTCGACGGAGAGAGATATAGGTTGAGGGATATGAGGCCGGAGTCGGCGGACAGCGATGGCGGCGGCCCTATCGTCGTCGTTCGCTGGAGATTCAGAGGGAGGCGGCGGCGTTCTCGCCGCAGCCAAGTGAGGAGATGACGATGGGGTAAGGAAGAGAGATGTGTGATTGGAGAGAGAGAGACCAGAAAGGTCGAGGAAGAACAGGTGATCGGCGGCGGTCGCCTTCGCCGGAGGAGAAGAAAGGGCGAGAGAGGCGTGAGAATGAGAGAGAGCAGCTGTGTGTGGCGTGAAAAGAGAGAGAGAGAGTGAGATGGGATAAGGGGCGCCGATGAGAGAGATTAGTGAGTGTGTGCGTGTGTTAGGTGAAGAAGAAGGGAGGGAGTTTTGGGCTAGGCTAGGTTTGGGCTTGGGAGTGTTGGGCTAGGGCTTGAGGTTGGGCCTGATGGGCCGATTTTTTAAATTAAATTGACTTGGGCCGATTTTAATGGAGTGGTTGGGCCGGTTTTTATTTTATTTATCAGTTGGGCTGATTAGTTTAATTCAGCTGGGCCTTATTTTAAATCCTAATTGGGTCAGTTTTATTTTTAAAACTTTGGGCTGTCTTGATTAATTATTTAATTGGGCTGCTCTATTTTAATTAATTGAACTATTAATTAGATTAATTAATTATTTTCAAAGACTAGTTTTCATAATAATATTAAATTATTATTATGTGCATATTTTAAGTAAATTACTTATTATATGCTAAGCATGACATGATTTGCATTATATTTTGCAATAAGAATATTTATGATTTAATTGGTTTTAATTATAATTCCAATTATTAAAGAAGATCGAGTAAGGATATTGTTGGTGTCCTTAACTCAAGAAATTTAGTTTTCAATTATTTATTCATTAAATTTTTGAAAACCCGGCGTGATGAATCATAGTAGTTAAGTGCATCCACTAAGACTTTAAGTTAGCTTCACGAGACCTATTAAGAATAGAATTTCTTGTAGGCTTTGTGACCAGGGGGATTAGCGCTGCTTTCCCAAGACAGGTTTATATGTGATTATGATCTTCAGGCTTTGCCTAATCAGGTGGGCTTACTTTCCAAATGTACAAAGTATGATTGAGTTATTAAGCTCTAAATGTTTCAATAAAATGCAAATTGTTTATTTAATGTAATGAAAATTGTTTATCCAATAAAATGTTTATGTGCACTCTGCTCTGTTTAAGGCTCGCACAGTTAATCAATTGAGGTTCTCTTATGACCTAATACGTTGTTTGAGAATTGTGTACACTTGTTAGTTGACTCGGTGGGTTGATCTCCATCGGGCTCTAACCAGAGGCGTTATAAGGGTGCTCGGCTGGATGTGTTCCGGAGCATGAGAAATATTAGGCCTGCCTGGGTAGCGTCCCGAGGTCACAGTAAACTTGTCTGGGTTACGCCCTCAGTTCAAGTCAGCGGGAGACAGAGATCCGTCGGTGGCTAGAGGTCCGGGATCACAGCGAGTAACAGAAAGGGAGTGTGACATGTGCGCACAAATGAAAGAAAATGTTTTAACATGCTTAGAAGTACTTCTTTCAATTTAAAACCTTCTAAGTCATGTCAAGTATAATTGGATAAACTGCTCTTTATTAAAATATGAAATGTTTCAGAAAATGCATGCCCACTAAGTACATTAGTACTTAGCCCAAAAAATACTTTCAAATGTTTTCAGGTTGGCTGGCCAGTGCTGACGGGACGGAGCTGAGGCTAGAGTTAAATTCCTATGTTAGACTTCCGCTGTAGCAATTACTCATTTCAGTCTTTTGTTTTTCCAACTTAAGATCTTCATGTTAAATTTCAAATGATATATTTGACCGAGCTTAGACTCTTCATTACTAAATTTATGCCAATGAATGTCGGTTGTCAGAAGCATGAAACAAAACTTGTGATCCAAAGGGGCATAGCCCGACTCTCTATCTTATTATTCGGGTTTTAACAAGGTTGTTCCTTGTTTATTTCTATGAATTAGTTGCACCTCGATTATATTTATTCATTCAAGAATTGGGGTGTGACAGAATGGTATCAGAGCATGAGTTTCCTTTCATGTTTCTGATAACCATAAGCTTTTGATGTCGAGTCTAGAATAGTATCTCTAGACTTCTAAGAATGTCAATAGCCCTCAGCTCACCGGCACACTGTCGCAACAAAGGTACGATAATAGTTTCAAAAATATACATATATGTATTTCAGATGTTATAAATGTTTCCAAGAAAAAGTGTGCGCTTCAATGAATGATGCTATGTGAATTGCTTATCGCTTTCCATATGTTATAAGTTATGAATTGCTAATATCTTTCATATTGTTATCTTGGGTCTCCGACTCATATAACCAAGCTCAGTATCGTGTTTGGGACAACCCGAGCCCTTAACGATAAGATAAGTAAGTATCGTGTTTGGGACAACCCGAGCCCTTAACGATAAGATGAGTTAAAGTCGTGTTCAGGACTATTGAGCCTTTCACGAATACCAGATGTATGGTCGAGTTAGATTCTTTGAATCTTCCCGGCAATAGAAAAGTTTCATGTGGCATTTAATGTCAACATGTTTCAAGTTTCAAAGAGAATGAACGAATGAGAAAGCTTTATGTTGTCGTTTTAGGCTAACTGCCTATACGATTAGAATGATGGGTCCTCTTTCAAACTGTTTGAGTACCACCCAAGAATGATTTGAGAATGTTAGTCGTGATAGCACCGCTTGATCGATTTAAGTAAAGACTGGTAAGATAGAAATGTTTAACATAGAGATGTTACAACATAGAGGCAATGCCTTAAGACTAAGGATTCACTTGAGCTATTTCAATAGCGGTGAGATTAAGTTTTTCACATAAGAACTTATGTTGCTTATGATTATGATGTTAGTCGTGATAGCTTGGCTAGAACGACATAGAATGGACTTTCATGGTATCAGTAACTTATGATAAAGTACTTGTTAGTAAGTGTTTTAAAGTTAGAAGTTTGACCAGAGCCTTACATGAATATGAAGTTGACATGATTGGGGCGAAGCTCCCATTTGACTGAGTGATTTGTTTTGTTGGGTCTGGCCAGCCCACATGACTAAGATCTCGGTGATTGTCAATTAAGATTTTTGATCTCGAGGTAGAGCATCATCACAATATATAAAGACTCGCACTATATAGTTGTCACAATAGAATATCCTTTTATCACAATAAGTATAGTAGCGATTAAAATTACTCAGTTTGTCATTAGTTTTCAACCATTAGAACGATGCACTAAGTATCAAGCTGTCTTTTGGTAATCAAAGCGATTTTTGGAATCCCAAGCGAAGAACTGGAACAGGTAGTGAGTATGATGAAGTTTTCAACCAGCTGTCAATATGTGGTCCACATGGTGGACAATAATGAGAAAATGCGTAAAGAAGTTCTTAAATGAATCGCGTCATGAGATTTTCATTTCCCCTAGTAAACCAGGGAGATATTATGAAGGAACAAGCAATGAACGAGACTCTCACCACCGAGTCACTACAACAATTGGAGAAGGAGAAAGTTCACGCACAAACAAGATATGTACACCACCTCAAGATGGAGGTAAAGAAAAAGGAAATGAAATGAAAGAAATAGAGGAAACCCTTAAATGGAAGGAAAGCACTAGAACTAAACTTAAGATATAACCTAACCCCAAGGCTAGTAGGCTCAAGCTAAGAGAATGAATGCTTTGGCTAAAGTGCCAGAAGCTACAACAAGAATAAAGTTGGAACGCCACCACAATGGAAACTTAGAAACCCCATTAAATAACCATTTGGAAATGGGAAAATGAGTTTACAGGACAGAAGGAGTGCCATTAATCCTCGAAGTGAAAGTTACGAAGACGATGAGAAAAGTTTGATGTTAGAATTCCCTAGTCAATCTGAGAAGGTGACTTAGGACGAAGGAAACAATTAAGGAAGTTCAACAGATTTGAGAGTACAAAGATATTTTTCCCAATGAATTACCAAATTTTCACCAGACCTAGTTTCATGCAACATAGTATGTCACTATGGGGAGCACTAATTAAAGATGTCAAAGAAAAGATGATACACTAAGGATGTGTATTGATTATAAGAAGTTGAAGCAAGCTCATAAGAATAGATATCCTCTTCCGAGGATAGACGACCTGTTAAATCAGTTGAGAGGAACCGGTGTGTTTTCCAAGATTGACCTAAGATCTGATTACCACCAACTCAGGATGAAAAGAGAAGACATTCCAAAGACAGCGTTTCGAACGCGTTATGGACTTTACGAGTTCACAGTGATGCCCTTCGATTTAACGAATGCCCAGCAGTTTTCATGGACCTAATGAACAGAGTTTTCCATCAGTATTTCGATAGTTTTGTCTTAGTGTTTAACGACGACATCCTCATATACTCTAAGACCGAAGAAAAACATGAAGAGCACTTACGCATCGTACTCAAAACCCTGCGCAATGAGAAATGGTTTACCAAATTCAACAAGTGTGAATTTTGGTTAAAGAAAGTTATGTTTCTCGGTCACATAGTGTCGACTGAAGGAATCTAAGTAGACCCCGCCAAGGTCGAAACAGTCAAGGAATGGAAGGCACCATCAAATGTCAATAAGATCAGAAGTTTTCTCGGTCCAGCAGGTTACAATATAAGGTTCATCGAAAGATTCTCGAAATTGGCTAGGCCAATGACTCAACTTTTGAGAAAATGGACTAAATACGTTTGGTCTGAAGCGTGCGAACAAAGTTTTAAGTAGCTCAAGACTAGGCTGACTACTGCACCAGTGTTAGCAATACCAGGGGAGAATGAAGAATTTGAGGTGTACACTGAAGCCTCGAAACTAGGATTGGGTTGCGTGTTGATGCAAAATCAGAAAGTGATAGCATACACGTCTCGTAAATTGAAGCCCCATAAGCTGAACTACCCAACTCATGATTTAGAACTAGCAGCCGTCGTGCACGCGCTGAAGATTTGGAAACACTACCTCTATGGAGTTAAGTGTAAGATCTTTACAGATCATAAGAGTTTAAAGTACTTTTTCGAGCAATAAGGATTTAAACATGAGACAACGAAGATGGCTCGAATTAGTAAAGGATTACGATTGCACCATCAGTTACCATCCAGGAAAAGCAAATGTAGTAGCTGACGCCCTGAGTCGAAAGACGAAGGCTAAGCTAGGGTATTTCATTACCCAACAGAAGGAGCTGATTCGTGAGTTCGCCTCACTCAGTTTAGAGATTGTTTATTCCCCAGATTCAGTATTGGGTTGTGTAGCTGCGCTGACAGCTAAACCTGATTTGAGAGAAAGAATTTTGCAAGCACAAAGAGAAGATTGGTTCTTGGAGAAGATGCGTCTCGCTGCAAGAACGAATGAAACGAAAAGATTAACTGAAGCAAAGAATAATACACTTATGGTTGGTGAAAGATTGTGTGTGCCGCACAATGAAGAGTTAAAGAACGAGATTATGTAGCGAGGCTCATGATACTCCATACACTGCACACCCAGGCAGTACAAAGATGCACCAGAATTTAAAGAAAATTTTCCGATGAACAGGAATGAAAAGAGATATAACGTTGTAGTGGGTCGATTATCAAAGTCAGCGCGATTTCTGCCAATTCAAATGACATTTGGATTGGTGAAACTTGCAAAGTTATATGTCAAAGAGATAGTACGCCATCACGGTATCTATCACGTCAGATCGTGACACCAGATTCACCTAACGTTTCTGGAAAAGTTTACAAGAAGCAATAGGCACTCAGCCGAACTTCAGCACAGCGTACCATCCTCAGACTGACGGACAGTCAGAAAGAACGATTCAGATTCTAAAATTTTCGTTGCGAACGATTGTCGCAGACAAAGGTAGAAGTTAGGAGGATTTGTTACCTCTCGTAGAATTTGCTTATAACAATAGTTATCAAGCAACATTTGGAATAATCCAGATGAGGCCTTGTATGGCCGAAAATATAGTTCATCACTTTATTAAGATGAAGTGGGTGAAAGAAAGCTGCTAGGTCCTGAACTGGTCCAACAGATGGTTGAGAAGGTCGACCACATCAAGCAAAGAATCAAAGAAGCTCAAGATAGACAAAAGTCTTACGCCGATAAACGCCTATCGGAGTTAGAATTCAATGTTGGGGATCGAGTTTTCCTCAAAGTTTCTCCCTCAAAGGGAGTTATACGTTTCAGAAAAAGGGGCAAGTTACGACCCCGTTATATAGGACTTTTTAAGATCCTAGATAAGATAGGCCCTGTAGCCTATAGGTTGGCATTGCCACCCAGTATTGGAGACGTGCACAATGTGTTTCATGTCTCTCAGTTAAGAAAGTATGTGTTTAATCCAAAGCATTTGATTAAACCAGATAAAGTAGTCCAAGTCAGGACTTAAGTTATGAAGAAAAACCAGTCCAGATACTTGATCGCAAGGTTCAAGTTTTATGAGACAATAATTTTGTTCTCATCATGTAGTGGAACCATCACAGCATGGAAAAGGCCACGAAAGAGATGAATGAAATGAAAGACTAGTATCCCCAGCTAGATTATCAGATATGCAATTCCGAGGACAGGAATTTTTTTTAAGGAGGGAGGGATGTAATACCCCGTTTCCCCGAGCTAAATTTAGAATTTATTTTTGAACTTAGATTTAAGATGATTCACGCCGGAATGAGAAAAAAAAATTTACTTTAATTCCAACAAAAGTGATTTACAAAATTATTTGTAAATTTAGTTATTTAAATTCTTATGCATTGCATATTTATTTAAATCAAGTATTGAGCATTGAGTATTTATCAAGATATTTATTTAGCGAACCCTGAGAAAATTCTACAGTTCCAATGATCCAACCGTGAGAGTTTTTAATTGTCAAATCATCCCTTCAATTTATTCACACTCAACGTTTTATCTGCAATACCCTTTTCTCAGTTGGCCATGCCTTCTCCACTTTACAACACTAAAAAATTAGCTAAATTCCCATCCACCACCTACTCCCACCCTGTACTTACTCTCTTTCCAGCTTTAAACCATGATGGAAAGTTAATATTGTAGTCATGTTTCCACTCTTCTCCTACGCCAATAATTCACAAGTCACCAACCTCAACATATACTCCTTCAAAGAGTTCAAGTTTAGCCAAGAACAACAGGAAGCATATGACAACAGCCGCACGCCTCAATTTATAATTCCAAAGGTCCATTCTTTTCCATTATTTCCCTTACACCATTTGACTGTCAAGTTTCTTCTAGTTGCAAAATACTCATACATTCAGTGTATATATTGTGTATACTTTTATATATACATATGCAAATATTTGAATGAACAAATGACAATTTCATTACAAAATACATATGCAAACAACCTGTTTTTGTATATACATATATGTAAAGCATGTTTATGAGAAGAAAAGAAAGGAGTTTTGAACTTTGATTTTTGCTTGTCGATGGGTTGAGAGAACAGGGGGCTGAAGGGCGACGACCGGCGGCCTTGCTGCCGTCGACCTGAGAAGAGAGCCGAGGGAGAAACTTGTGTTGAGTGTCTTGCTGTGAGGGTGTCGGCAACGGTGGCTTGGCTGCTGTTGCCGGAAGGTCGAGAGAGTCGACGGCCGAGGCGGCTTACAGCCGTTTCCCCGGTGAGTTTCCGCGGCGGTGGTTCTTTCGGCGGCTCCACCGCTAGATGTCCAAAGCAGGGGAATGAGAGGGAGGCGACAAGGCAGGACCTTGTCGCTGCTGTCGACGGAGAGAGATATAGGTTGAGGGAGATGAGGCCGGAGTCGGCGGACAGCGATGGCGGCGGCCCTATCGTCGTCGTTCGCTGGAGATTCAGAGGGAGGCGGCGGCGTTCTCGCCGCAGCCAAGTGAGGAGATGACGATGGGGTGAGGAAGAGAGATGTGTGATTGGAGAGAGAGAGACCAGAAAGGTCGAGGAAGAACAGGTGATCGGCGGCGGTCGCCTTCGCCGGAGGAGAAGAAAGGGCGAGAGAGGCGTGAGAATGAGAGAGAGCAGCTGTGTGTGGCGTGAAAAGAGAGAGAGAGAGAGTGAGATGGGATAAGGGGCGCCGATGAGAGAGATTAGTGAGTGTGTGCGTGTGTTAGGTGAAGAAGAAGGGAGGGAGTTTTGGGCTAGGCTAGGTTTGGGCTTAGGAGTGTTGGGCTAGGGCTTGAGGTTGGGCCTGATGGGCCGATTTTTTAAATTAAATTGACTTGGGCCGATTTTAATGGAGTGGTTGGGCCGGTTTTTATTTTATTTATCAGTTGGGCTGATTAGTTTAATTCAGCTGGGCCTTATTTTAAATCCTAATTGGGTCAGTTTTATTTTTAAAACTTTGGGCTGTCTTGATTAATTATTTAATTGGGCTGCTCTATTTTAATTAATTGAACTATTAATTAGATTAATTAATTATTTTCAAAGACTAGTTTTCATAATAATATTAAATTATTATTATGTGCATATTTTAAGTAAATTACTTATTATATGCTAAGCATGACATGATTTGCATTATATTTTGCAATAAGAATATTTATGATTTAATTGGTTTTAATTATAATTCCAATTATTAAAGAAGATCGAGTAAGGATATTGTTGGTGTCCTTAACTCAAGAAATTTAGTTTTCAATTATTTATTCATTAAATTTTTGAAAACCCGGCGTGATGAATCATAGTAGTTAAGTGCATCCACTAAGACTTTAAGTTAGCTTCACGAGACCTATTAAGAATAGAATTTCTTGTAGGCTTTGTGACCAGGGGGATTAGCGCTGCTTTCCCAAGACAGGTTTATATGTGATTATGATCTTCAGGCTTTGCCTAATCAGGTGGGCTTACTTTCCAAATGTACAAAGTATGATTGAGTTATTAAGCTCTAAATGTTTCAATAAAATGCAAATTGTTTATTTAATGTAATGAAAATTGTTTATCCAATAAAATGTTTATGTGCACTCTGCTCTGTTTAAGGCTCGCACAGTTAATCAATTGAGGTTCTCTTATGACCTAATACGTTGTTTGAGAATTGTATACACTTGTTAGTTGACTCGGTGGGTTGATCTCCATCGGGCTCTAACCAGAGGCGTTATAAGGGTGCTCGGCTGGATGTGTTCCGGAGCATGAGAAATATTAGGCCTGCCTGGGTAGCGTCCCGAGGTCACAGTAAACTTGTCTGGGTTACGCCCTCAGTTCAAGTCAGCGGGAGACAGAGATCCGTCGGTGGCTAGAGGTCCGGGATCACAGCGAGTAACAGAAAGGGAGTGTGACATGTGCGCACAAATGAAAGAAAATGTTTTAACATGCTTAGAAGTACTTCTTTCAATTTAAAACCTTCTAAGTCATGTCAAGTATAATTGGATAAACTGCTCTTTATTAAAATATGAAATGTTTCAGAAAATGCATGCCCACTAAGTACATTAGTACTTAGCCCAAAAAATACTTTCAAATGTTTTCAGGTTGGCTGGCCGGTGCTGACGGGACGGAGCTGAGGCTAGAGTTAAATTCCTATGTTAGACTTCCGCTGTAGCAATTACTCATTTCAGTCTTTTGTTTTTCCAACTTAAGATCTTCATGTTAAATTTCAAATGATATATTTGACCGAGCTTAGACTCTTCATTACTAAATTTATGCCAATGAATGTCGGTTGTCAGAAGCATGAAACAAAACTTGTGATCCAAAGGGGCATAGCCCGACTCTCTATCTTATTATTCGGGTTTAAACAAGGTTGTTCCTTGTTTATTTCTATGAATTAGTTGCACCTCGATTATATTTATTCATTCAAGAATTGAGGTGTGACAGCCGTCCAATCTCTGTTAAATTGCACCTCTAAGATAAATATGAACGTAGACATCCATATATTGATGCTTCTAATAGTAATATTCAACCAAAAAAATATAGATTATATATTTAACAGACTCTCTATGAGGAATGATTCCATTTTAATTAAATAAATTGGAGTGCTGCAATTTGAAGGAATTAAGAAGATTGCGTCTTCCGTGAAGCCATAGAACACGAATATATGATCTTATTATAACCAAATCTTCTTTTTTTTTGGACCTTATAACCAAATGTTCTTATAGAGATAGTTTTTGAAGAATTATGATATTTTATGACAGTTAGTTATTATGCATATTTTAAAATAAAACATGTCACAAAAGTTTATGACATTTAAAGGGGTAATTTATTTAATACATTTTGAAATGTATCAATTTTACTTACATTTTTATATAGTATAACAAAAGTATACATCGATCATGTAGTTAAATTTTTAGACCTAGATAAAGATAGTACTAATAAATTTTATGACGACTACTTGATGTCATTAAAATTATATTATTACTGTCTACTAAACAATTATGTTGCAATGGGTGGGTTTAATAATATTTATTGGGTTGGTCTCCTGTGCCGTTGACCGCATCCCATGCGGTGGGTTACTTTTAATAAGTGTATAAGATATACATTTATTCGTACATATGTATACTTATGTAATAGTACAAGTTCTCATGAATAAATGTAACAATTATCGTAAATAAATGTAATAATTTAGAAATATTACATTTCATTGTAACAATAATTTCCTTTTATTACGACAATGATTACTCGACCAAATAGTTAAGAATAAAAGTATTAATGAGTGAAAATAATTAAAAATAAAAGTTCTTATGAATAAAAGTAAACATTATCATGAAGAAATGTAAACTTTCAAACCGTCCGCATCGTATGCGATTGACCGCACAGGAGAATTTGCGATATTTATTTAATCGTGTTTGAACTTCGCATTTCCGAATTTTCTTTGAATTCAGCCCTTCTACTTTTACTTGCTTAATTCTGGGTAGTCGTACAATATCTATCCTTTATAATCCGACATTTTGTTATTAAAAAAAAAGTGGTAAACGAGAGTTGAAGCATGCAATGCAACAAAGCCAAAGAATATATTGTGCAGCAGATCACGGGAAATCGTAGATTAGGCATCAACTCAAACATTCCATAACCCTCAAAATACTAGAAATGGTGTGATGTAGCTTATCCTCTCAACAATCTTTAACAATGGACAACCACCTATTCTTTTCTTCTTCAGGCTCCATTTTTTTACTTTCAACAAATAAATAAAGAACAATAATTAGAAGAGAAGCGTCGTATTAATTGAGTCGCACTTTGTTGTTTTCTTGGGACGTATGTTCATAGAGTTGTCAAATGGATCCATAAAAGAATATGGGTTAAATGGGCTCGCTAGACATATATTCAAAGTCTAGGCCCAAAGAATATGACCATTAGAGCCCATTGGAAGCCCACGAACTCAAGCATCACAAATGAGTCCGAAAGAAGATGAATGAAATATCAACTTCACCGTTTGTTCTGCCAATCCCTTATCCACCCAATATATCAAAACTTTACTTATTTTCCTGGATTGTCATTATCTTTCGAAATTATTTACCAGATTCCTTCTCAATCAATTTGTCTAGGAATTAGTTCCATTTAAAGCATAATAACTGAAGAAATGTTAAAGTTTTAATTTAAATTAAACTACAAACATATGGAATCGAGATTTATAATGGCTAATGGGACAAACAACAGAAACCCCGTAAAACTATTTTATTTAAATGAATAAAATTATATAAAAAAACATTGGAGGAAAACTCTACCTCAATCCACTTACAATTTCCGAACCCTTGATTTTGAGATTTAATTGAGCTCCTCCTAAATCACTCAAACGTAATGAGCTACTCATAATTCAGTTCGATAAAATTGCACTCAAACTCTTTAGTGGAGCTCATTAGCTGATGAGACAAGTTAAAGCTTGACAAAACTCTACTACTTATATAGTAAGAAACTCATTAAGTGATTTAAGCTTTAGCCATAGCATATCACAAGTTACATAGCAAACGAATAAACTAATACACAATGTCAAAAAAAACTACTAACACACAATGCACTATCATTACATGGATACTTCGTTTTCTGTTAAAATCAACTTATGCGCGCCAGTTGAAGACTGCAACTTATAATTATCATATCTTTAAATCAAAATTAATTGAAGCCCAACATAGCAGACCACAAACTTTAATGTCCCAATTTAAAATAATAAGAAAACAATAAACATGATTCAAAAACATCGAAAATCCAAATAACCAAACATACCAAACAGAATAGAGAACAGAACATTAGTAGAAAAAAGAATTGAAGTTTGAAAACATATATTATTACTACAATCCAACAGGGAAGAAGACGAACGCTAAATTTTCAAGCACTAAAGATTTTGCATAAAATATTGCAGATTTTGGGCATCAAATCATTTAATGATCATAACCAAATCGATGTTGCCAAGGGCAATGGTCACGCTAGTAACAAACAAGCATCTGTAAAAGGGAATAGAAGACTGCTTTTAGAACCATAGCATTAGATGAAAATCCAATAATCCTCAAAAACAGAAAATAAATAACCAGACTCATCTGCAAAAATAAATGGGGTACACAGTTTTCCCAAAACTTGAAA
The DNA here is from genome assembly GCF_028751815.1 of Salvia miltiorrhiza. Classification (NCBI taxonomy): domain Eukaryota; kingdom Viridiplantae; phylum Streptophyta; class Magnoliopsida; order Lamiales; family Lamiaceae; genus Salvia; species Salvia miltiorrhiza. Next base: position 34,065,500 of record NC_080393.1, on the reverse strand, counting down.
AACTATATGATCCACTCATTCACTACAAGCTCAAGCCTTCCTGGGTTTGCTGGTTGCTAATTGTGACTCAGCCTGCAAATTACATTAAGAAAAAAGAAGTTTAGCGAACCAGAACCATATAGGATCAACAGCTATTTACTAATAACAAAAGGTATTTGAGATTACCTCCTTTTTGACAGGCTCCTCCTTTTCAGATAGGATCAACTCAATGTGGCAAGGAGAGGACATGTAAGCTGTCGAAGAGAAATCATGTTAGCAAATTATGGTGATAAATAATAAGATTGGGAACAAACAACAATAATATGGCAACTCACGGTTGATTCTTCCATGAGCACGGTAGGTGCGGCGTCTCTGTTTCTGGGCCTGGTTAACCTGAATGTGAGAAATGAAGAGAGCATCCACATCCAAGCCTTTCACCTGCCAACAGCAAAAGTCAACAACTACAACCCAAAAGATTGATTCCAAAATGCTCAAGTAAACAAGCAATTTTACCTCAGCATTGCTCTCAGCATTCTTAAGCAAATCCAAGATGAACTTAGCAGACTTTACGGGCCAGCGCCCCTGCCCATTGGAATGTCTGTTCTTTGCCTGAGCAGTTCGGCCTACACCACCACAGAAACGGGTGAAAGGTATGGCCTGCTTGTGGGCAAGCACATCCTCCAAATACCTCTTGGCCTTGCCCAAAGGAAGCTTCCTGATAGCATGTGCGGTCTCCCTAGTGTTCTATATAAATGCCCGAATTAAGATACATCAAATTGATTTCAAGATTTCACATTTAATGCCAAAATTTAGAGGCAAAAATTTATTGAAAAACATTTTGTTCAATACAAAACAAATGTAGCATTGTTTACTGAACCATCAATCATTGGTATAACTCAGTAGGTTCACCCAATAACATTGCCGGTTTCTGTCCCTGAAGTTTACGAGAGACCTGCTCACAAATGGTAACAGATCCCTGCTTTTATCATCAGGTTTCACACTACAAACTTAATCTAACACAGTAAACCTCAAGCATCACACACACCAGCGTAATATTCATATTAATTGTATACTTCACTCAATAACAAAGCTCAAAAACACAAAGAAAATAAGAAACATGACATCATAGTAAAAGGTAGTATCAAAGCAATAACACAATCGAGACATAAATCATAGACGAATAAATATGATAACATGAACACAGTAGAAATCTCAAAAAGAAAGAACAATAAGGCGTACCTTAAAATGAACTCTGAGATCGGATCCCCTAGCCTTGCAGGCTGCAAAAACACATAATCACATAATCAGTAATCAGAGAGATGTCAGTATACTAACCAAAAAAATAATTCTCACGCTCAATTAAACCATAAGAAATCAGAAAAATAGACGAATAGTAAAAATTACATTTGGTGATATTGTCCGGTTCTCTGGAGTACTTCACCTGAAAAATTCAGCAAATTAGACGTCAGAATAGCTAAAAAAACACAAACATTGATCGGAGTAGGAATGGGCGAGAGAATACCATGGTCGCTGCTGCAAATGCGGGCGGCGCTACTCGAGAGGAAATGCTAGGGTTTTTCTTTCGGAACAGAGGAGCTACCGCGTGCTTAAAACCCCCGATATGTTATCACAACGTTGGGCTATGATTGGGCTTTGTCGGCTCCTATTGGGCTCAGTAATGTACAATTCCAAATTTCCTTTATAAGATGAAAATTAATTGGGTGATTTTATTCATCACCTACACTAGATTTTACCCGTGCGATGCATGGTCTACTTATTCATACTAATTTGTAATACATAGTAATAATATTATAGAATTTTGTAAGTATATTGAAGTTGTAAAATGAAAATATAGACTATTCAAATTGAAATTAAAGTTCACAGTGTAAAATAAAAAAAACATAGGAACTAAAATTGAGAGAGATAAGCAAATATAAATACTTTTCATTACATAATTATTCATATATATTTCAATGAAAGAATTTGCATGTTTTCCTTTTTGGGGTATCACAATAATAATGGTCTTTATTTTTGGTAATGATTTTACACCACAAATAATATGGCCCCACATACCCTTACACACTTTCACACTACAATCTTATTCTCCTAAATACTCGTACCAAAAGAAATAGGTCATTAATAGCAGGATGGGGGAGTAGTATATTAAAGATACCTACATAAAAACATTATAGAATACTGACATATAAATACTATTGTGATTACAATTTCCATCAGCATTCCCATAAATAATAATGTTCATACCTCAATGATTAGTAACTCTTGATGTAGATTAACTCTAACTTGTATTAATCAACATTATATAAGACACAACTAATGAAAATTGTAGACATTAGAATTCGAACAATAATTTTGGATCTGACAGCGTCAACGATAATTAAGATATTAAAATCTTATGTTCAATATTATGTCCACTCCACAATCTCTCTCTCTCTCTCCCTTTCCGCCCTACTTCACTTTCCCATCCCTCTCTTCTCTCAAGAAGAGGGAGATCGAGCCCATAGAGAATAGAGAAAAGCCCTTCTCCTATCTCGCTCCTCTCTCTCTCTCTCTATCTATCTCTTAATGGCGGGATCTCTCATCTCTCAATCCCCCTCTCTCCCCTCCCTTCCTCCCTCTCTTCTCTCTCTCTTCTAACTCTCTCCCTCTCATTCTCTCTCGCTAGTCTCTCTCCCTCTCTCTCGCGACCTCTTCGTTCTCTCCCTCTCCTCCTCATTTCTCTCTCCCTACCTACTCCTCCCATCCTCTTTTAATTAGGTCAATATATATATTAAAAGAATTAATATAAAGTGAATACTTTTTGTAGTATATATATATAATTCAAAGTGTATAATTCATTGCAACTATGTAACTGACTTTATGATTATATTTTTTGAGAAAAAAAAAACAGGATACTTATATGTCTCATAAAAGGTCCACTTTTATCGTTTTTGTACGTTTACAAAAAATTGTGTCTTCTCATTTATATACATATATTACCTAACAATAAATCAATACATATTACCCTCAATGTATCAATTTATTTTTTACTCATCCTACCACATATATTTCATCAAGTGATCCCTTTCTCCACTTACAATACAATCAGTGGCAGACCTAGCTAGGGGGCAGTGGGGTCCAATCCCCACTGAAATTTATTAAAAAAAATAGTATATATGTCTTTTTAAATTTAATAATTATATACAAATATTATTTTTGTTATAATAGTATTATTTTTTGCATGGGAGATGATGAGTTGGCTTTCTCTATATTATTGTTGGTATTAAAGTTTGTTCGACAATAAAAATATATTTAGAGTTAATTCTCGATAACGCATTAAGTGTGATTAATACAACATCCTCTAATATGTAAGTTTTTTATTCTCCAACACATCCTTAGGTAATATGTATGGAATTAGATCCCCCATTTAAGCCAATAAAGAATATTTAATACTATGACTCACTTTGAATTGAACTTCAAAATTCAGTAAAGCTTTGTTCATGATTCTTTCGACCCAATAAAATAGATTTAATATTATGACACACTTTGAATTTGTAATACATTTTATATTGGATAAAAATTATATAAAAATTTCTCCTATTGTGAGTGTTTTTACTTCATCATTAATAAACCTAGCCTTGTAGTACAATTTAAAAGAAGATGAGAGAAATGCTATGAAGTAATCGTGTAACTACTTTTTAAATAATGTTGTGGTGTAATTTAAATGGTGATAATATAATTATACTCCTGCTTCGCATGGTCCGATTATTCATACGTATTTGTAATAAATAATAGGAGTACTATAGAATTGTATAAATGAATATAAGTGATACAAAAAAAATACAAAGTAATCAAATCAAATTGAAAATTTACATTACATAATACAAAAAATAGGAACTGAAAAAATAAAAGAGTTTCACATCATACGACTTATATTATTAAGACAATAAAACACAAACATTTCTTAGAAAGTAAAACAGAATATTTCAAGAAATATCAACATTACACTGAATAAATATTATAAAGAAAGAAAAAAAAAGATCCTCTAAAATTGAGTGGATTTTATTCATCACCTACACTAGATTTTACCCGTGCGATGCATGGTCTACTTATTCATACTAATTTGTAATACATAGTAATAATATTATAGAATTTTGTAAGTATATTGAAGTTGTAAAATGAAAATATAGACTATTCAAATTGAAATTAAAGTTCACAGTGTAAAATAAAAAAAACATAGGAACTAAAATTGAGAGAGATAAGCAAATATAAATGCTTTTCATTACATAATTATTCATATATATTTCAATGAAAGAATTTGCATGTTTTCCTTTTTGGGGTATCACAATAATAATGGTTTTTATTTTTGGTAATGATTTTACACCACAAATAATATGGCCCCACATACCCTTACACACTTTCACACTACAATCTTATTCTCCTAAATACTCGTACCAAAAGGGGAAAATTGCACCTAAATACACAAACTTTGCCAAAAATCCAAATTTAACGCAAACTTAGGATTTTACATTTTAATACACCAATTTAAGAAGTTGTTCAATTTTGACACATTTTTCAATTCCGGCGACCGGCATTCTGACGTGGACGCCGGAATGCCACATCATCACCACGTCACACACACACACACACTCCACTCTCTCTCTCTCTCACCCCACTCTCTCTCTCTCTATACACGTCACCTTCCCCCTTCTCTCTCATCACTCTCGCCGCCCTCCACCCTCTTTCTCCCTACCTCTCTTCCCTCTTCTCTCCTGCCGGCGCCGCCGCCTTCCATTCCCGGCGAAATCGCCACCAGCTGCCACCACCACCTTCTTCCCCTCATCAAACTCACTCAAATCCCGTTCTTTCATTCTCAAAATCGAACCAGATGAAGTAACTCATGAAACTCTCCCCCTTTTCTCTCAATTTCCCGTCGACAGACGGCCGGCGAGTGCCGCCGCCGCTCTCTCTGTCTTTCCTTCCTTCCCCCGACTCTCGCTCTCTCGCTCGTCCCCCTTATCTCCTCCCTCACAAAAATCCCCAAATCCACAAATCACTCTCTCTAAATCCCTAAACCCTCTTTCTCCTACGATTTCCGGCGAGGTTACCGCCGGACTCGCCCCCTCTGCTCTAGCCGACAGCAGCAGTCAGCCGGACCGCCGCCATCGCTCTCTCCGCCGAACAGCCCCGCTGTCCAGTTGCCTCCCCTCACTCTCTCTCTATCGACGGTGGTGGTGGGAAATCCGGTTGGTTTGGTTGGTGGAGGTGGCGGGTGCGCCGCTGTTCTGGGGAGGGGGAGGGTCCGACGGGGGGAGGGGGGAGGTGACGTGTAGAGAGTGAGAGAGAGTGGGTGTGTGACGTGGCTGCGACATTGGCATTCCGGCGTCCACGTCAGAATGCTGGTCGCCGGAATTGAAAATGTGTTAAAATTGAACAACTTCTTAAATTGGTGTATTAAAATGTAAAATCCTAAGTTTGCGTTAAATTTGGATTTTTGGCAAAGTTTGTGTATTTAGGTGCAATTTTCCCTACCAAAAGAAATAGGTCATTAATAGCAAGATGGGGGAGTAGTATATTAAAGATACCTACATAAAAACATTATAGAATACTGACATATAAATACTATTGTGAGTACAATTTCCATCATCATTCCCATATATCATAATGTTCATACCTCAATGATTAGTAACTCTTGATATAGATTAACTCTAACTTGTATTAATCAACATTACATAAGACACAACTAATGAAAATTGTAGACATTAGAATTCGAACAATAATTTTGGATCTGACAGCGTCAACGATAATTAAGATATTAAAATCTTATGTTCAATATTATGTCCACTCTACAATCTCACTCTCTCTCTCTCTCCCTCCCTCCCCCTATCTCTCCCTCTCCCTCCCTCTCTCCCTTTCACTCCCTCTCTCTCTCTCTCCCTCGCTCTCTTTCTCTCCCTCTCGTTCTCTCCCTCTCTCTCTCGCCCTCTCTCCCTCGCCCTTTCTCCCTCGCCCTTTCTCCCTCCCTCTCTTTCGCTCTCTCTCTCTCTCTCTCTCTCTCCCTCTCACTCTCTCTCTCCTTCTCTCTCGCTCGCTCTCTCCCTCCCTCTCTCTCTCGCCCTCTCTCTTTCTCTCCCTCTCCCTCTCTCTCTCTCCCCCTACTCCTCCCATCCTCTTTTAATTAGGTCAATATCAATTTCTTGATATTGACATTGATAAATATATATATATATATATATATATTATTTCATAAGTTAATAAAAGAATTAATATAAAGTGAATACTTTTGTTAGTATATATATATAATTCAAAGTGTATAATTCATTGCAACTATGTAACTGACTTATGATTATATTTTTTGAGAAAAAAAAAACACATACTTCATATGTCCCATAAAAGGTCCACTTTTATCGTTTTTGTACGTTTACAAAAAATTGTGTCTTCTCATTTATATACATATATTACCTAACAATAAATCAATACATATTACCCTCAATGTATCAATTTATTTTTTACTCATCCTATCACATATATTTCATCAAGTGAGTCCCTTTCTCCACTTACAATACAATCAGTGGCAGACCTAGCTAGGGGGCAGTGGGGTCCAATCCCCACTGAAATTTATTAAAAAAAATAGTATATAATAATTATATACAAATATTATTTTTGTTATAATAGTATTATTTTTTGCATGGGAGATGATGAGTTGGTTTTCTCTATATTATTGTTGGTATTAAAGTTTGTTCGACAATAAAAATATATTTAGAGTTAATTCTCGATAACGCATTAAGTGTGATTAATACAACTTTCTCTAATATGTAAGTTTTTTATTCTCCAACACATCCTTAGGTAATATGTATGGAATTAGATCCCTCATTTAAGCAAATAAAGAATATTTAATACTATGACGCACTTTGAATTGAACTTCAAAATTCAGTAAAGCTTTGTTCATGATTCTTTCGACCCAATAAAATAGATTTAATATATGACACACTTTGAATTTGTAATACATTTTATATTGGATAAAAATTATATAAAAATTTATCCTATTGTGAGTGTTTTTACTTCATCATTAATAAACCTAGCCTTATAGTACAATTTAAAAGAAGATGAGAGAAATGCTATGAAGTAATCGTGTAACTACTTTTTAAATAATGTTGTGGTGTAATTTAAATGGTGATAATATAATTATACTCCTGCTTCGCAGGGTCCGATTATTCATACGTATTTGTAATAAATAATAGGAGTACTATAGAATTGTATAAATGAATATAAGTGATACAAAAAAAATACAAAGTAATCAAATCAAATTGAAAATTTACATTACATAATACAAAAAATAGGAACTGAAAAAATAAAAGAGTTTCACATCATACGACTTATATTATTAAGACAATAAAACACAAACATTTCTTAGAAAGTAAAACATAATATTTCAAGAAATATCAACATTACACTGAATAAATATTATAAAGAAAAAAAAAGATCCTCTAAAATTGAGTGGAAAAAGAGACAAATCAAAGTTGAAGCGTTAAATAATAGTGTTTTGTTGTGAAACTTGCACTGTGAATGGATACAAAATATAATTAGTAGTTTTCAAAAAAAAAAAAAAACAATATTATGGACAGTTGAAGTAGTATATTAAAGATAACTGCATAAAACATTCTAGAAAACTTACATATGAACAATATTATGAGTACAATTTTCATCATCATCTCCATAATATATATCATAATTTCCATACCTCGATGATTAGTAACTTTTGATACATATTGACCATAACTTGTATTAATCGTCATTACAATATATTAATAACAAATAAAAATTGCTGACATTGGAACTTGAACAATAATTTTGGATCTGATGGCATCAACAATAATCAAGGTATTAAAATCTTATGTTCAACATTATGTCCACTCCACAATCTCTCCTTAAAAATTGCAAGTTTATTAATAGAGTAACTGGAGTTTCAACTTTCAAAATAATTGATGATTATGTATATTCGAACACCTAATTTCATTTAAAATTTAGACATGTAAATTTTAGCCAACACATTGGTACTTTAGAGCATCAACAACGGCGGGTGCAATGGCTGGATCGAACCCGACCTATCGCACCCGCCACCGTTGTTGCACCCGGGTGCAATGGAGATGTTGCAATTGGGCGCACCGAGTGCAATGGAAGGGGGTGGCAACACGCGCCCCTTTTCAAGCAAAAATAAAATTATATCAAAACTATAATTAAATCCATTGCATCCAAGTGGGTGCAATACCATTGTTGAACTGGGTGCAATAGAAGTGGTCCCCACTTCTATTGCACCCACGGTTGTTGATGCTCTTAGTTAGATTTACATGCATCATTTCAATTGCAAGTATAGCTCTATCATGTAATTAATAATCATTATTAGTATAAAGTGGATAAGTGTTTGTCTCTATCTCATGCAACGAACCTCCAAAACAATCGAGCAAAATATCACTTGGTATTTTAACAACACTATGACCATCTTTTAGATTACCAATGATTTAAAACAACACTATGACAATCCTTTAGAGCACCAATGATTTAAAACAACATGACTATGACATCCTTTAAATTACCAGTGATATTCTTAAAATAATGCTACATGGAAAGGAAATTCAATGGAAATATTCTATATACAAATATTAAATAAATTAAAAAGCATAGAAAATACATTAATTTAATTTTATAGGTGCAACAAAGTAAACTGCATCTCATCCTCACTCATTCACCTCAATTTTAAGTTTATATCTTTCTCATCTTGCTTTTTTCCCCTCCTCAAGCCTATCATTTATATTTTCCTACTCTTCTCCTCTTCCCCTTCAATTAGGCAAATATCAATTACTACTTCATATTGATATTGATAAACACAATTTCTTTACATGGAATAATATATATATATATATATATATATGTGTGTGTGTGTGTGTGTGTGTGTGTATTATTTCATAATTTAATAAAAAATCAATATCAAGAAATTTTCTTTCTCACAAAATTATACATAGTTCACTTTTAGTATCCAACTTTCCTTTTTTGGCCGTCCCACATTTTAGTATCCATTTCTATTTTTGGCAAAAGTAGGTGGGGCCCTTACTCCACTTTAATTATTTTAACTCTCACATAAAATGTGAGACCCTTATTCCACTCACAACACATCAATCACTTTATTAAAACCCGTGCCCTTTTGAGCTGGATACAAAAAGCAGGGACGGAGGGAGTATTATTTCAATGATAATTAAAATTCACTTGTTGGATAATTAAATGAATTTTATGTGAATTTTAATTTACATTACTACTTTCTCAAAAAAAAAAAACTTATTGTTATTATTAGGTATCTACACCTTCATTAATAAAATTGAATTTGTATATTTTACTTGCAACCATAATCCACTACTATAAAAGTACTCTCTATATTCCTTATTATACAACACACACACACACACACACACACACATATATATATATATATTCAATTACCTATATATTTTTCTAAATTAGTATAAAATAAGCAGCTTGAGCATCCCTAATTTTATTTCAAAATCAGCATCACCTTTCCGTTTTCTAATTTCTTCATCAACGTCATTTAATTTTTATTTCTTCACCAATAATGTTTTCTTTACCCTCTTTTTTTCGTATTTATTGAATCTAACCAAAAATTACAATCCCGACAACACACATTCAATAACAATAGATCACTCGAATTACAAATTACATTCATATGTTGATACTTATTTATTTTTCTACATGCAAATTGATGGGTTCTAAACCCCCGCCTCAGACCAAGATTGGTTTTGTGAGCGTGCTTAGGCTTGAAATTCTCTCCTTCTTGCGCTTCCTTCTTTCTAGGTCTCTGAAGTCAAAAGCATGAGAAATATAATTCCTTTACCCAATAAATAACTAGTATTTAATTTTGTTTATCTCTATTCAAGAACTGAACAAATAAGAGCCTAAACATATTTGACCAAAATATAAAAACTAAAATGACCAAATGAGACCCAAAATATATTTAATGCTGCCTAATTATGTTGTAATTTTATTTTAGTAATATGTTGAAATTAGAAAAAAAAAACTATAATTGATTCTTGGCGAAATTCTGGCAAACTAATTAAATACCTTGAGGTTGGTTCAAATTTAAATTTAGATAACTTTTTTTTTTTCGATACTAAAAGATATTTGTTGATCAATATTTCTAATTTGCAAAAAGTTATTAGTTTCTCGTCACTAAAACTACAATTGAAACAACTTTTTGCTAAAGTTGTAACCTTCATCCTAGATAATAGATCACTTCATAAAATGAGATCCAATAATTAATCTTATATGCAATATAATCTTATAATTTATAAATGATGTCAACAATTTAATCTTATTATGCAATATAATCTTATAATTCAACAATTTAATCCTAAAGTTGTATTATATGATGTTAACAACTTAATCTTAGTTATAATTTATTATGTAAATTATTTAGAATCAATAATTAATCTTAATTTTCATTTTAATGTAAAATTTGCAACACAAAGAAGCATCAGTCGAAATCATGCGAGTTTTGAACATTTTAATCAAATTGAAAGTGGTAATCACATTTTCTAAAAAAGATTACATCTTAAAAATTAATCACATCCCAAAAGCCCATGAACTCTCTTACACAAAGAAAGCCCAATTATGCATACTATAAATACCCCAACTCACTCATTCTAGGGTTTTACTCACAAACACATCAGCGGCGCCCAACGTCTCCAAACCTAAATCTTCAGATCTTCTTCCTCCACCACTGATTTCAAACTTCACCTCACACTAAATACTTCTCTCCTCTGTCGCCCAAGACGAATCCACTCGCCCATCTCAGTCGTCAACCAGGCCGAATCCCCTCGCCTTTTATAGTCGTCGCCTCTCATCTTGCTCAGAGCCACCGCCACCGTTGGCAGCAGGACCTTGGCTGCCTCGGCCTCCCCAAAAATGTTGTGGTTCTACTTCAGAATTGGCGAAGAACGGCAGGGATACCTGCTGCCAAAACAATTGGTTTTTGTAAGATGAGTCTTTTATATGGATTTTTTAAATAAATTTTTTTAATGGTTTTTTAAATAAATAAAATATTATTTTGATAAAGGGATATTGATGTTTTTTGGGGAGTTTTTGAATAAATAAAATATTATTTCAAGTTGGGATGATGTAAGTGCAAATTGTCTGCTGCTGGTCTGCTTCTGTTTTCTTCATATTTTGTTGGCTCACTTCAAGATGTGTTTTTCCTGCATTTGGATAAGGATTTCAATTGATTCTTGGGATTTTCTTTTTTCTTCCCATGATGCTTGAAAATTTGAAATTATCTTGCAACAAATATCTGTTTTAGCTCATCTTAAAATGTTATTTTACCCTCTGCAATAAATTGCATTTTGATGCAATTTATTATTACATATCTTTTTTCTCATTTAATGATTATGCTTGAAAATTTGAAATTATTTTAAGCAAAAAAAAAAAAAATCGCACCTAGCAGCTCATATTGATGTCTTTTGATAAGCTTAAGAAAAAGAACACAAAAATCTTTTCTTTTTTTAATAGTTCAACAAAAACCGGTGGAGGGATCAGTTGCGCAAGCCACCTCGCCAGATCCGCCCACAGATCTGCCGCCCAGAAGTAGTCTGCCTTCGACTACAGATCGGCGACACCTTTCTCTGCGGTAGCTACCTTCGACTCCAGACCAGCGTGACTATCCACTCCGGCGAGACCACGCCTCCAGGCCCAACGCAGCCCTCAAGTCCGGCGAGAACGCGCATCCAGCCAGGCCTTCCGACTCTTTATGAAAGATCAGCGTCCAGATCCGCAAGTCAGCCCTTTCTATTCAAAAGCTAAGTTCTACTTCCTTATCTCGGGTGATGTGCAGTTGATATAGATGCGAACTGAATTTAGTACTTGAGACAGCAAATTACCTTGAAGGTTTTCAAGCAGATGGGTTGTTGTTGGGGTTGAATGTATTGTAGGATAAGTGTAATGAATTGAATGTGCCATGGTGAAACGAATGGACAAGACTTGAACTGAAATTAGCAAAGTTTAAGGACAGCTTATCTTACAGTTGTTTGGTTAGATTGATGTATTGTTCGTTGTAGTTGATTACTGCATAAAACAGGTGATTTTCTCTACAATGGAGCCTAGAGTGAGCGAGAGAGAGTGGAGAGTGGTGAGAAGAAGAGGGATTGGTCCAAAACATGTCGAGAGAAAACAGGCAAGAAGCTGGAATCGGAGCAGTTTGAATGGGAGGAGAGATTGGAGTTCGAATGAACGTGATGACACTACAACCTTTTTCTTTAACAACATCCCAGAGGATTGCAGCCTTGATTTTCTCAGACGTAAGTTCGAGACGGTTGCGAAGACGGTGGATGTATACTGCCCAAGGAAGAGAGATCTTTGGGGAAGACCGTTCGGCTTTGTTCGATTTGAAAAGGTGGAGAGGTCTGAGACTTTACTGATGGACCTCAACAAACTTTGGATTGGCAGTTATAAGGTTAGAGTTTATAAGCCTAAATTCCAAAGGGATTATAAACCTAAATTCGAAAGGGTTGATGAGAAGAGAAGGAATGAGCAGAATAGCGTCAAAGAAAAGAAGTTGGAACAGATACAGCCATGCACCATGAAGGTGTATAATAGGCACGCAGGTGTCTCCTTTAAGGAAGCTCTTACAGGTGCTAAAGATGATAAAGAACTTGATGATGAAACATTACAGTTCCAGACGACGGAAGAAGACTTGGTTTGGCTTAATGGGGCTTTTACAGGTTACATTAAATCTGAGTTTCTCTGGGAGGAAGTTCGAGATGAAATAAATAGTGAATGCGCAGGTTGTTTCAAGCTGAACTCCCTCGGTGGCAACATGGTCCTAATCCAAAGCAGCAACGAGCAGACGACCGAGGAAAATCTCAATAAGCTCAACGAATGGAGAGACTTCTGGTTGCAGTGGTGGAGGCCTTGGAAATCTGTTGATATCAACTATCAAAGAGTTGTCTGGACTAAATGGACCGGAGTCCCACTACATGTTTGGAATTCCCGTTTCTTCAGTACGGCAAGCGCGAGGTTCGGGTTGCTTCTGAAAATTGAAGAAAAAACAAGAACGAAAGAGAGGCTGGACGTGGCTTTTATACAGATGTCTATTGGGTTCAACTCCATCGGAAACATACTGAAATGTAAAATCGACGGTGCTTCGTTCCAAATCCGGGTGGAAGAAATGCCCTATAATTTCGTTTCCCCGGAGGAGGAGGTGTGGTCTTTGGACGAAGATGCTGACTCAGAATGTTCTTTACAAGATATCTCACAGTCTCCGGCGAAGGCTTTCATTGTCGAGTCGGAAACAGAGGACGGTGAAGGAAACGATTCGGTTACTCAAAAAAACGGCGTCTCGGAACTCGAGAGGAAGGTTGTGGAAACTAATGGCCCGTTTTTACTGTGATGCCCCGCTCTTTTAAATACATATTAGATTAAATATGTGCATTAGTTATAAAATTCTTTTAATTATTTATGGTGATTATTTTGTTCAGATAATATTATTTCAGCAAAAGTCTGTATAAGAGATACAGAGCTGCGATTTAATATTCAGTCATGAATGAAGCCAATAATTAAATTTATTGGTTTAACTATACGTTTGAGACTTTGTTTTACCAGTTTAATCAATATTATTAGAAAATTTAGATTTATAACCGATTTTATAAATCGTGTTATTTAAATCAAATTGCTAGAATTATAACTTGAGATCATATGCATAATAATTTTATTATTTCGCGTTATATGTGTTAAGGTATTAAGTCGCGAATTAATTCCGACTTTCACGTATTAAATCTCAAGATTGAGGATTTAATTTATATAAATACGACGAGTATTTATTAAACGAGAATTGGAGAATTATTACAGGAACTAGGAGAAACTAGATCACGGCACTACACGTATGTCTCGATTTTTCATCCAACACATCAATTCCTACACTATTTCCTACACTATTCCCTACACTATTCCCTACACTATTCCACCTTCCCCTCCAATACACCATTACTGCAGAAGTTTTTCTAAAGATTGCAGATTTCTTCCTGTAGCATATCTGAACTCCATCACACCCCAAAGTTTCCTGTAGCAGATCAATCCATAGTTTTCAAAAGCTGTTGAAATCCATCACACCCCAAAAGCCCCAATTTCAGGAGAAGATATTCAAAGATGGCAGGAGAAAAGCTTCAGCACGCCAAGAAAGAAATTCACGGCAAGATCACAATTGTCAAAGGATGCAAATCTCAACAATTGCAGCATGCAAATCTTCAAAAGTTGCAACTCCCGGTACCAAAAATTTCCACCATTTTGATTCTGTTGTCTGCAGAAACTCCTCTATAAATTGAGGAGAGTTCTGCAGAAGGAAGAAGTGCAGCAAGAGGTGTGAGGCAAGAGAGAGTTTAGGAGAATTTTTAAAATTTCTTACTTGCAAGAGCTCAAGTGAGCTCCCTTCGCCGGGCCATTTTTTTCGTCGACCGGCCACTAGGCTCTGAACCGAGAACGTGTACTCGTTCCTCCATCTTTAGGCTACCAAACCCAACAATCGAAAGGCCGAAACTCTCTCTATATTTTCCCGACCAAAGGCCACAATATCCTTCGGAGGCCAACGTCGAATTCCCGACTTAGCCACCGGCCAACTTACGGCCTTCGTTTCTCACTATCCTTACGACGAAAAAGGATCGAGAAACCACCGTTGTGTAGCCTGATCTATCTCGCACGAGGAAAACTAAGTCGTAGACCTTCGCGGCTAAACCCCATCGCGGAACGACGACCAGAAAAACCCCCGGCGAACAACTTCCATTAGTGCTCACTTGGACAAGGGTAAGTTGACGCCCTTATTTCGATGCATTCCCGTTTCTATTATATTATGGGAAATTTCTGGGGTATAGATGGGAGTGTGGTGAATATTTGTACAAAGTTTCATGTTATTTGAACTTCGTTTACTACCCTTTTAAAATTTGAGAAGTCTACTGCCAGTATCTGCTGAAACTGTCGTGAGGCAGGTGATTAGGTTAATTATTTCAGTAACCATATGTTGATATGTAGCTCTCAAATTTTTATTGTATGAAGATATATGTGTTAGCTATCTACATATAAACTTTGAGGTTATTCCGGTAACGTTTGCTATTTTTTCAAAAATCTGGACTTTCAGTTGGCAGAAACTGCCGAATCTGGTAGGTGATGGGAAAATCGCTATATCTATTAAACTACTTGGAGTTTTTCAACACACTTTTTTTTCAATTAAACTAGACTCAAAGAGGTTTCTATTGATATAAAATTCGACTCCATACGAGTTCGTAGTAAAAGCAGTTTATTAGTTGAAGTTGAATCTATACAGTTTTGTTGAGATGGAAATGATTCAAAATAATTCCTATTAAGGATTTTAAAGTTTTATTGTTGATAAAATATCACTTTTAGTTTATAAATGAGCTATTGATGTGTATATATATATATTGGTGATTGGCATTATTAAATGGGGAAAAGGAAAACGTTTTATGTTTATAGAATTATTCTTTATTTATAATAGATAAATAAATGAATAAAATGGAATTTCCTACATCCTCAAAGGTACATGAAGTATTTTGATAAAGGAAGAACGATTGTATATGAGTTAGATATAATCGTTTAAGGAAATATGGGTAGTTAGAGAAATGAGTGAATAGTGATTCACTGCATTTGTTGTTATCTTTTCTATTATTCACTCGAACACATGTTTTCGTGTTATCAAAGGTTCAAATAAACAAAAGCGTCTGAGTAACCTATCGCGCTAAGGAAAGAGAATCATTGTCTTAAGTAGCAAAACACTGCAATCAGGTGGACATTACTTTTACTATACGTATATAGAGATCCCCTGCGTGTCGTAAGCCTCTTATACGAATGAATGTATGAGATGATTTAACTGTTAATTTCAGTTTTATATATCTATCAAATGAGTTTAATGTTACATTTGAGCAAGTTATTTCGTTACAAAATATTTGAGTTAAAGTTATTTCAAGTATTGTCTTGCCATAAAATGTTTAAATTTTAGTATGATATCTATCTGCTTTGGCTTTGCCAATGATGCAATCGAATTCGGGTCCTGAGCAGTTGATAGCTATCCTGCCAGGGCTAGTGTACACCGGTGACCGTGAGTCATCTAGCGGGTTGGCCGGTCAAGTGACCGTGAGAGGTGGCCACCTCTCCGGCACACAGTTCCAGATATGATAGATTACAAGAGAACTTAGACTGCAGTCGAACTTTAAGAATCACAACTGAATTTAGTAAGCTTGGGCCTTTTTAGCGAAAAACCCCTTGCTGTACTGCTTATGATGGCATGACAATTTAAATCTTTACGAAGCATGTTATATTTCATAGTAGGCATATGTGCCCACTGAGTATTTTTATACTCAGCCCTGCATGTATTTCTAAATGTGCAGGTTGAGCAGCTGATGGAATGGAATGATGTTGAGCGGGTGTTCCTTTGACATTTCAAGAAATGTAACCTTGAGTATACATCTCCATATGTATATCTCACACGTTTTCCGCTGCAAAACACTTTAATTAGAATAACTCTATGTTATGAAGTTGTGACACGTGTTATTGGGTAACCCACCTTAATCAGTTCTCCTTTATGTGTATGTTTTATAAGTATCCAAATGATCATATATGATCCTAGCATTTTATCTATGAGTGACATTCCAATATACTTTAATGATAAGTAATTGTCCATATCCGTTCCCACTCATTAATTCTCATCCCAAGTCATAATCCCGGCTAAATTTGTCATTAAGGGTTGCGGGCTGTGACAGAATGGTATCAGAGCGGTTCGTTCGCTCTGGCCCTAGAAACCTTATTCTAAAAGAGTCGAGTCTAGTTTGATTCTTTAGACTTACATGGGTTTATATGGCACCGCTCAACACTCCATTGCATCGTGCTCAATCAAGGAAAGAAGGTAACTGTAGTTCAACGTGTTAAAGATGTTATTGTTCTAAGATGTTTTATGAATATGTTTATGTAAAGAGCATGCTATGATGAAATGTTGAATGTTTTGTCTTTCATGGCATATTTTCGCAATCTATGATGTTATGATCAGACGAATAATAGAAAAATTTACATATGTTTTCCCAGAGAACATAGATTGCTATAAGTTGCATGATCACAATTTCAAAAAAAGAACATAGACTACTAGGTTAGTAGGATATCTCTACAATCTAGATTCTTAAGGTGATGATGTAGAAGAATGAAAGAGAACTTAGAGCATTTCAGCTCCCTCAAGAAAACAATGATTCTTTTGAACTACAAAGAGGAATGAAAAGATATGTACGAGGTAAAGGAAAAGCACAGAATGACGATACGCGACGAATTCAAGGTAAACGTTGCATCAAAGGTTGAACCATAGTCTCTATGTTCGAATGTTCAAGTGTGACGGAACATCGAATCGACTTTTGCTACACAATAGATTTTAAGAATAGTGTGTTTTGCCTGTGTACGTATGTCTGTGTGTATATGTCTTAAGAAAGGTTTGGGGTCAATAGGATAGAGAACCTTAAGATAAGTTTAGTTGTCATGATGAGCTTATGTTATGCTATGTATAGTATGTTCATGGCTCTCCAAGTTCGGGACGATGTTTCCCGTGCAACTGGGAGGTGATGATGTTGGACCTGGCCAGTCCACATGATCCAAATCTCAGTAGACGTCTTTTGGGTTGAAAACCCATGTGTTGCAACTTTCGGTTAAAAAGCCAGATGGGTTCTTACTCGAGGTCATTTCGTTCGACCTAGTAGTTAATCATTTCATACCCTATGGTCATTCTTTTGATTCTCTTGAACAATTTCTACAACACCTTGCTTTGATGTTGTGTTGAGTTTGAGCCTTGCAACTCGTGAGTTGTCATAATAAGATCCCCTTGTTTGATAAGACCAAGAAGTGTTAGTCTACCGATATAGTATACTACCCAAACTATGGCTTCATATAATTGTGTCTCATTGTGATTAATTTCCTTAGCCTTACTTGAAGTGGACGTGTGGTATGAAGGTGAAGGGAAGGGAATTAGTGTATAGGTTTAGGGGGGGGGGGACAAGTATTAAATGGTGAATAGTATTTGGTCTCCAATCATCCTTCCTAAGCAAGACAAATTCACTTCATTTTCCTCATTTTCTTCACCATTCGGCCACTCTCAATTTCTCTCCCTCTCTTCCGATTTTGCTCCAAAAGATCACCATAGATGAATCACCAAAGCTTCCAAGTTCACCTCAAGATCAAATCCTCCACCAAATCAACATAAACACCTTTCAATTCTTGAAGATTTCAAGATGACCGTGGGGTTTGGTTTGAAGAGTGAGAAAGGAAAACTTTGATCTTTGTTTAATCTTGGGTAAGTGATTCTTATTTTTATAGATCTAGATTGTATGATGTTATATGTGAAGTATATGCCTTGAGATGTGAAAGTTCGATGGAGTTTAGTTTACCCAAAATTGGGAACTTTTGAGTCAATGGTTAAGATGATTAATAGATGATGAAGATGAGTCCATGAGATGTATATGATGATGATTGATGGAGTAAATTGAGTATATGATGTCAATTGATGATTTTGATATGAGTTAGTTTAATAAAATTAGAGATATGTGTATCTATGCTCTAATTTGTAAATTGATGGGTTATATGTGAGATTAATTGGCTAAGATTGATAGATCTATGAATGAATTAAGGTATCATGTGTGTTTATTAAATTTCAAAGAGTTTACTTTAATAAAAATTAGGACTTTTTGCCTATGTGTTATTTAAGTGATTTTGGCTTAAGATATATGTATTTGAGCATGATATTAGTGTATAATTATGTTTGAGTAAGTCTTTTGTTGGCTAAGAAAATTTTTGAATTAGTTTAGTTTGTATGAGTTTTTGAGTTTTCATATTTTGAGAAGTCGATGATTGATAAAATGAGGTCTAATTGCTTTATGACCATTATGTGAAAGTTTGTCATGTTTTATTAAGAGTTTTATGATGATACATGAAGTTTCATTAGAGTTTAGTTTACATGATAAAAGGGAATCTATATGTGTATAATGATTTATATGATGAATGAGATCATGTTTGAGTATTTGAGTAATTTTGAGCACGAAAATGAGAAGAGAATTTTAATGATGTGTTCGTTGAAATGTTTTACTTGAGATTTGAGGTTATGATGTAAGAAGAGAGTCAAGATTGAGTATGATGAGTATTATAATGTGCTTGAATGTTTTCAAGTGCTATATGTGTTTAAAATGAGCTTTGATTGGTTTTCTTTGAAGGGATGTTGAGTTGAGCATTTAAGAGTTTGAGATGAGATTTTGGTGAATTTCGTAGGCCTACTGACCTACTGTGATCGACGGTTTTTAGATGTCTAATAGCTTTGAAAATTTTATAGAAAATCCCTACATGAGTCTTAAGCACACCGGTAAAATTTCAAGTCATTTGGACTTCGTTTACTATTTTTTTATAAAATATAAAACCTAAACTGCACATTACTACCGAGAATTTCAGAGAACAGGAGAAAGAGTCATTCATTTCAGTGGCTTCCTGTGTGATCTAGATTTCAAAATTTTTATGATATTAACATTATTGGGTTAGCTATATGTCCACCAAAGTTGAGCCCAGTTTGACAACGTTTACTATTTTTTTAAAAATCCAAGTTTTCGATTGCTCAAAATTGCCGAATATGGTAGACTGTAGTAAAACAGTCATATCTCCTACAATACTTGGAGTTTTTGACTCTACTTTTTTTTATATGAAACTAGACTCGAAGACCTTTCTTTTGGTATGAGTCTCGAGTCCAGGAGGTGTCGGAGTCAGAACAGGTTAGATTTTGAAGTTGAGTTAGTGTAAAAACAAAGCATGTTTTGATAATGTTTGATTGTGTTTTTCTTATGAGCCTTAGGTGATTGTGTTGTCTATGTGTTTGAATGAGATTAGACGAGCCTTATATGAGAGAAAAATCGAGACTTAGAACCATGATTTTCTTGAAACCTATCCTTGAACTTAAGGATTTGAGATGAGTGGAGAGTTTATATAGAGTTGAGTAAGGAAATAGAATATGAGATAGAGCATAAGTTTCCTTTCATGTCTCTGATAACCATAAGTTTTTATGTCGAGTCTAGAATAGTATCTCTAGACTTCTAAGAATGTCAGTAACCCTCAGCTCGCCGTCACACTGCCGCAACAAAGGTACGATAATAGTTTCAAAAATATACATATATGTATTTCAGATGTTATGAAAGTTTTTCAAGAAAATGTGCGCCTTATGTTTACGATGCTATGTGAATGCTTTTTGTCGTGTTTGGACTACCCGAACCCATAACGACTCAATGAATGTATTTCGTGTTTGGGACAACCCGAGCCCTTAACGAATCAATGTATGTATGTATGTATGGTCGAGTTAGATTCCTTGAATCTTTCCGGCATAAGCAAAGTTTTCATGAAAGGGACATTAAATGTCCATATATGTTAAGGTTTCAAAAGAAACAGAAGTATGTATGTATGAATGAATGAGAAAGCTTTATGTTGTCGTTTTAGGCTAGCTGCCTATACGATTAGAATGATGGGTCCTCTTACAAACCGTTTGAGTACCACCCAAGAATGCTTTAAGAATGTTAATCGTGATAGCACCGCTTGATCGATTTAAGTAAAGACTGGTAAGATAGAAATGTTTAACATAGAGATGTTACAACATAGAGGAAATGCCTTAAGACTAAGGATTCACTTGAGCTATTTCAATAACGGTGAGATTAAGTTTTTCACATAAGAACTTATGTTGCTTATGATTATGATGTTAGTCGTGATAGCTTGGCTAGAACAACATAGAATGGACGTTCATGGTATCAGTAACTTATGATGAAGTACTTATTAGTAAGTGCTTTATGTTAGAAGTTGACTTAGAGCTTTATAAGAGATAAAAAGTTGACATGATTGGGGGCGAAGCTACCATTTGACTGAGTGATTCATTGTGCTGAGTCTGGCCAGCCCATATAACTAAGATCTCGGTGATTGTCAATTAGGATTTTGACCTTGAGTAGGGCGTCATTCCAATGTATAGACTCACACTATGTAGTTGTCACAATAAGATCTTATTTTACCACGATAAGCACAGCAATGACTAGAATGACTTAGTTTGCTGTCAGTTCTCGAAGTACTAGAAGGTGATATTCTCACAGTTAAAAAGATACACTAAGCATCAACCTATCTTTTGACCGACAGTCGGTAGAAACAAAGCAACTTCTGGAATTCCAAGTAGAGAACCAGGGCAGATAACTAGTATGATAGAGTTTTCAACAAAATGTCAGGACGTGCTCCAAATGTGGTGGACATTTATGAGAAACGCGTGAAGGAGTTCGCAAACGAATGGCGTCATGAGATATTCAATTCCCCTACCAAGCCAAAGAAATATTACGTAGGAGCAACCAACGAGCAAGACTCTCACCATCAAATCACTGCTACCAAGGGAGAATAGGAAGATTCCGACACAATCTGGATATACACCACCTCAAGATGTGGTGAAGGAAAGAAAATGGAATGAAGAAAACAACAGAAAATTCGAGCATAGAAAAAGAACTTTAGAATAAGACTTAAGATCCAACCCAACCTCAAAGCCAACAACCTCACACTAGAAGGGTGATTGTTTCGGCTAAAGTGTCAAAAGCTCCATCAATAGGAAGCAAGTATTTGTTTTAAACTTCAGAGAACTTGAGCACTATGTCTCATTAGCCCCAAAGTTGAATTACTTGACTTATGACTTAGAACTCGTTGTGGTTGTGCACGTGTTGGAAATTTGGAGACACTATCTCTACGGAGTTAAGTGTGAGGTCCTTATAGCTGACAAGAATTTGAAGGGCTTTTTCGAGCAAAGAGATTTCAATGTAAGACAACAGAGATGATTCGAATTAGTGAAGAATTATGATGGTACCATCAATTGGAAATTAAAAGAAGATGTTTCACCACTAAAAATGAAGTATTGATTGGTGATTGCCTTATTCAGTTTAGTAATTGTTCAGCATCCAGAGACAATATCAAGCTGTGTAGTTGCATTAATAGTTAAGTGTGAATTGCGGGAAAGGATTATAAAAGCATGAAATGAAAATGGATATTGGTGAGAAAATGTGTCTCGCCTTGAGAATGAGAAAAACGAAAGGATTCGCGAAAGTCAGGAATAATGCACTAATGGTTAGTGGAGGATTGTGGATGTATACACTAGGTATTAAGTCTCGCAGTTAAGAAAGTATGTGATTAAGAAATATGAGATAGTCCAAGCTCAAGGCTTAAGTTATGAAGAGAAATCAGTTTAGTGACTAGATTGTAAGGTTCAAGTGTTACGAGGCAATAATGTTGTTCTCGTCATGTAGTGGAACCATCACAGGATGGAAAAGGCTACAAAAGAGATGAATGAAACGAATGACTAGTATCACAAGCTAGAATACCAGGTATGCAAATTTCGGGACGAAATTTATTTTAAGGGGGGTAGTATGTGATGCCCCGCTCTTTTAAATACATATTAGATTAAATATGTGCATTAGTTATAAAATTCTTTTAATTATTTATGGTGATTATTTTGTTCAGATAATATTATTTCAGCAAAAGTCTGTATAAGAGATACAGAGCTGCGATTTAATATTCAGTCATGAATGAAGCCAATAATTAAATTTATTGGTTTAACTATACGTTTGAGACTTTGTTTTACCAGTTTATTGATTTAATCAATATTATTAGAAAATTTAGATTTATAACCGATTTTATAAATCGTGTTATTTAAATCAAATTGCTAGAATTATAACTTGAGATCATATGCATAATAATTTTATTATTTCGCGTTATATGTGTTAAGGTATTAAGTCGCGAATTAATTCCGACTTTCACGTATTAAATCTCAAGATTGAGGATTTAATTTATATAAATACGACGAGTATTTATTAAACGAGAATTGGAGAATTATTACAGGAACTAGGAGAAACTAGATCACGGCACTACACGTATGTCTCGATTTTTCATCCAACACATCAATTCCTACACTATTTCCTACACTATTCCCTACACTATTCCCTACACTATTCCACCTTCCCCTCCAATACACCATTACTGCAGAAGTTTTTCTAAAGATTGCAGATTTCTTCCTGTAGCATATCTGAACTCCATCACACCCCAAAGTTTCCTGTAGCAGATCAATCCATAGTTTTCAAAAGCTGTTGAAATCCATCACACCCCAAAAGCCCCAATTTCAGGAGAAGATATTCAAAGATGGCAGGAGAAAAGCTTCAGCACGCCAAGAAAGAAATTCACGGCAAGATCACAATTGTCAAAGGATGCAAATCTCAACAATTGCAGCATGCAAATCTTCAAAAGTTGCAACTCCCGGTACCAAAAATTTCCACCATTTTGATTCTGTTGTCTGCAGAAACTCCTCTATAAATTGAGGAGAGTTCTGCAGAAGGAAGAAGTGCAGCAAGAGGTGTGAGGCAAGAGAGAGTTTAGGAGAATTTTTAAAATTTCTTACTTGCAAGAGCTCAAGTGAGCTCCCTTCGCCGGGCCATTTTTTCGTCGACCGGCCACTAGGCTCTGAACCGAGAACGTGTACTCGTTCCTCCATCTTTAGGCTACCAAACCCAACAATCGAAAGGCCGAAACTCTCTCTATATTTTCCCGACCAAAGGCCACAATATCCTTCGGAGGCCAACGTCGAATTCCCGACTTAGCCACCGGCCAACTTACGGCCTTCGTTTCTCACTATCCTTACGACGAAAAAGGATCGAGAAACCACCGTTGTGTAGCCTGATCTATCTCGCACGAGGAAAACTAAGTCGTAGACCTTCGCGGCTAAACCCCATCGCGGAACGACGACCAGAAAAACCCCCGGCGAACAACTTCCATTAGTGCTCACTTGGACAAGGGTAAGTTGACGCCCATATTTCGATGCATTCCCGTTTCTATTATATTATGGGAAATTTCTGGGGTATAGATGGGAGTGTGGTGAATATTTGTACAAAGTTTCATGTTATTTGAACTTCGTTTACTACCCTTTTAAAATTTGAGAAGTCTACTGCCAGTATCTGCTGAAACTGTCGTGAGGCAGATGATTAGGTTAATTATTTCAGTAACCATATGTTGATATGTAGCTCTCAAATTTTTATTGTATGAATATATATGTGTTAGCTATCTACATATAAACTTTGAGGTTATTCCGGTAACGTTTGCTATTTTTTCAAAAATCTGGACTTTCAGTTGGCAGAAACTGCCGAATCTGGTAGGCGATGGGAAAATCGCTATATCTATTAAACTACTTGGATTTTTTCAACACACTTTTTTTTCAATTAAACTAGACTCAAAGAGGTTTCTATTGATATAAAATTCGACTCCATACGAGTTCGTAGTAAAAGCAGTTTATTAGTTGAAGTTGAATCTATACAGTTTTGTTGAGATGGAAATGATTCAAAATAATTCCTATTAAGGATTTTAAAGTTTTATTGTTGATAAAATATCACTTTTAGTTTATAAATGAGCTATTGATGTGTATATATATATATATTGGTGATTGGCATTATTAAATGGGGAAAAGGAAAACGTTTTATGTTTATAGAATTATTCTTTATTTATAATAGATAAATAAATGAATAAAATGGAATTTCCTACATCCTCAAAGGTACATGAAGTATTTTGATAAAGGAAGAACGATTGTATATGAGTTAGATATAATCGTTTAAGGAAATATGGGTAGTTAGAGAAATGAGTGAATAGTGATTCACTGCATTTGTTGTTATCTTTTCTATTATTCACTCGAACACATGTTTTCGTGTTATCAAAGGTTCAAATAAACAAAAGCGTCTGAGTAACCTATCGCGCTAAGGAAAGAGAATCATTGTCTTAAGTAGCAAAACACTGCAATCAGGTGGGCATTACTTTTACTATACGTATATAGAGATCCCCTGCGTGTCGTAGGCCTCTTATACGAATGAATGTATGAGATGATTTAACCGTTAATTTCAGTTTTATATATCTATCAAATGAGTTTAATGTTACATTTGAGCAAGTTATTTTGTTACAAAATATTTGAGTTAAAGTTATTTCAAGTATTGTCTTGCCATAAAATGTTTAAATTTTAGTATGATATCTATCTGCTTTGGCTTTGCCAATGATGCAATCGAATTCGGGTCCTGAGCAGTTGATAGCTATCATGCCAGGGCTAGTGTACACCGGTGACCGTGAGTCATCTAGCGGGTTGGCCGGTCAAGTGACCGTGAGAGGTGGCCACCTCTCCGGCACACAGTTCCAGATATGATAGATTACAAGAGAACTTAGACTGCAGTCGAACTTTAAGAATCACAACTGAATTTAGTAAGCTTGGGCCTTTTTAGCGAAAAACCCCTTGCTGTACTGCTTATGATGGCATGACAATTTAAATCTTTACGAAGCATGTTATATTTCATAGTAGGCATATGTGCCCACTGAGTATTTTTATACTCAGCCCTGCATGTATTTCTAAATGTGCAGGTTGAGCAGCTGATGGAATGGAATGATGTTGAGCGGGTGTTCCTTTGACATTTCAAGAAATGTAACCTTGAGTATACATCTTCATATGTATATCTCACACGTTTTCCGCTGCAAAACACTTTAATTAGAATAACTCTATGTTATGAAGTTGTGACACGTGTTATTGGGTAACCCACCTTAATCAGTTCTCCTTTATGTGTATGTTTTATAAGTATCCAAATGATCATATATGATCCTAGCATTTTATCTATGAGTGACATTCCAATATACTTTAATGATAAGTAATTGTCCATATCCGTTCCCACTCATTAATTCTCATCCCAAGTCATAATCCCGGCTAAATTTGTCATTAAGGGTTGCGGGCTGTGACACTTACATTACTCTGACACAGATAAAGGAAGCCAAGTCCAGCGGGTTTCCTCCGAAGGGACTGATAAATCGCCTTTAAATGAGCCAGAGACTAGAGGTAGAGAGATCAATGAAGGGAGTAGAAACGAGAAAGAGAAGGAATTTCAAAATGAACTTGAGGGGGAGGAGTGCGATCCCTCGAGGGTACCAGATTCTCTCACTGCGGGGGTTGTTTCTAAGAAAGGAATGGCGAACAGACGAGGAGGAGGTTCGAGGAAGAAAACTCAGAAATCAAAAGCCACCGAAAATCAGCATCAAGTTTGGGGCAATTTCATTGCTGATATTGAATCAGAGGGTGAGATGGGCAAGAATGGAAGCGGCTCGCGATCTACTGAGGCGGATTGGGAGAATTCGGAGAGAGATGAAGATACAAGAACATGGCTCTTTGCCAAGAAGTTGGTTTGTCGAGCAATCACCAAGACGCGGTCATGATCGAGCAATTGAAGGAGCAAAGAGCAAAGGCAGGACATCCGAAGGTCGTGGGTGATATTGAAACAGGTTTTTAATGAATATTTTATCTTACAACATTAGAGGCTTGGGGAGTTCCATTAAACAGAGTGATATCGGAGAATTGGTTAGGAAAAATGCTTTAGATTTTTGTTTTGTTCAGGAAACCAAAATGGAAATTTTCTGTTCCTCAATGTGTGATAAGTGGTGGGGGAGGAGTAATTTTGATTGGGCTGTGAGGGAGTCAGAAGGCAGATCGGGTGGAATACTATCGGTCTGGAGTAAGGATAAGTTTGTGGCAACTAGTAAATGGAACGTGACGGGGGCTGTTATTGTTAATGGGATTTGGCTACAAGGAGGCCTGCATTGTTGTTTTGTTAATGTGTATGCGCCCATGGGAACCACCGAAAAGGAATCTTTGTGGGATACATTACAGCTCATTGCTCTTCAAAACAAAGACTCTTGCCTGTGTTTTCTTGGCGACTTCAACGCAGTGCGTGATCCGGGAGAAAGGGTGGGGAAAGGTGCTGTCTTTAATCAAGCAGATGCAAGGTCTTTTGACGCTTTTATTAGGCAAAGTAATCTGCTGGAAATCAGAACACAGGGGAGAAAGTTTACGTGGTATCAACCTGGTGGAGGATGTAAGAGCAAACTAGACAGATTTATGGTCAATGAGAAATAGATGCAGGAATGGCCGGACACAGTCGGAAGGGGGCTTCAGAGATCAGTGTCGGATCATTGTCCGATCTTCCTGACTACAAAAACCAAGAACTGGGGACCCAAACCTTTTAGGTTCCTCAATTCTTGGCTCTCCCACCCAGATTTTTGCGCGTTGGTAAGGAAATCTTGGGATGAAGCTAAGATTGAAGGATGGAGCTGCTTTGTGTTCAAAGAGAAATTGAAATTGGTGAAGAGTGCGTTGAAAGAGTGGAATCTGAGGATTTATGGCAACATTGAGCACGGATTGACAGATCTTAAGGATGAACTTTAGGAGCTGGACATTTTTGATGACACCTTTGGTCTTGAGGAGAGTGAGACAATCAGGAGAAATGAATTACGAGCAAAGATTTTCCTTAAATCCAAAGAAAAATGTAGTCTTCTCCAACAAAAGGCGAAAGTCAAATGGGTCAAGGAGGGCGATCTGAATACTAGTTTTTATCACAAAGCAATTGTTGGGAGAAGAAAGAAGAATGAAATTGCAGGGCTTGATGTTGGGGGCTGCTGGATCGAGGATCCAAAGAACATTAAGGAGAACGTCAAAACGTTCTTCGAGAATCACTTCAAGAAGACGCCGCGCGTCCTACCTATGATACCGGGAGATTTCACTGCTCGGAGAGTTTCTGCAGCGAATAATGCGGAGCTGATCAAAACTTTTTCAGAATCAGAAATTAAAGAGGCCATTTGGAGCTGTGACGGTGACAAGAGCCCGGGACCGGATGGCTTTAACCTCAAGTTCTGGAAAGCGTCATGGGAGATTATCAAGAAAGATTTTTTAAAGGTGATGACTGAATTTCACTCCAATGGCAAAATCCCTCGGGGATGTAACTCTTCATTCATCGTTCTCATTCCTAAAAAAGAAGGAGCTTGCTCACTTGAGGAGTTTAGGCCTATTTCACTTATTTGTAGCCTCTACAAAGTCATTGCGAAGGTTTTGGCGAATAGGATGAAACAGGTCATGGATTCAGTTATTTCGGATAATCAGAGTGCTTTCATTGGCGGCCGTTACATCCTTGATGGGGTCGTGGTTCTAAATGAAGCAATCGCGGAGGCTACTAAGAAGAGAAAAGGGAGGATTATCTTCAAGGTGGATTTCGCGAAAGCATATGACTCCGTCGAGTGGGATTTCTTGGATTTAATGCTTGAAAGAATGGATTTTGTACCATTATGGAGGAAATGGATCCGAGGTTGTATCTCCTCGGCGACGACGAATATTTTGGTGAATGGATCTCCATCTGGTGAGGTGTGTTTAGAAAGAGGATTACGGCAGGGGGATCCGCTTTCCCCATTTCTCTTTCTTATTGCGGCGGAGGGGCTCCACTCTTTGATCACGAGAGCTGTTGAGAATGAGCTGATTAAGCCGGTAAAGGTAGGAAATGATTACATTTCAATTCCGCACCTCCAATACGCCGATGATACGGTCTTCTTGATGGAGGATGATGAAAGAAATGCAGTGGCAGTTAAAAGGATTCTCAGAGTGTTCCAGCTACTGTCAGGGCTTGCTGTGAATTTCAAAAAATGTTGTCTCTTCGGAGTTGGGGTCGAGGAGGATAAGATCAAGAGGATGGCGGCTGTTTTGGGTTGTGATGTAGGCTCCTTACCTTTCAATTACCTCGGTATTAAAGTGGGTAGCAAGGGCAAAAAGGTTGCTGATTGGAAATACTTGGTTGAGAAGGTGAGAAAGAAAATCGATTCGTGGAAAAATGGGAAGTTCTCTCTCGCGGGCCGAGTGACCTTGGTGAAGGCTGTGCTTCAATCTATACCGATTTACCAGCTCTCTTTTACCTGTTTACCAAAATCAATTGTGAGTTCTCTAAATGCTTTACTTGGTAATTTTCTGTGGGGAGGGGGTTCTAGTAAAAGTGCGATTGCTTGGGTGAAATGGAAGGTGCTTTGTGCTTCAAAAGATGAAGGAGGCTTGGGGCTTAAAAATATTGAGTGGTTTAATCAGGCACTTGTCGTTAAATGGTTGTGGCGGTACCTTACTGGAAGGGACATGCTTTGGGCTAAAATTGTTAGTCCATTTATGGTGAGGTTGAGTGGGGAGAGACAGGTCTGGAAAACGCGGGGAAAGGTAGATTTAGAGATGGGTGGTGGCCGAAGATCGTTTCTGCGGTGGGAGGGGCGAGCAATTTTTGGTTTGTTCAAAATTTGAAGCCAAAGGTGGGGGATGGGAAGACCTTTAAATTCTGGAGTCAGTGGTGGGTTGGACAAAAGCCGTTGAAGTTTACTTTTCCTAGACTTTTTCAGTTGAGTGCTAATAAAGAAGCTGCAATCTGTGAAGTTGGGGAATGGACTGATACTGGATGGTGTTGGGATTTAAGGTGGAGAAGAGAGCTATTTGACAGAGAGAGGGAAGGAGTTTCGGAGTTGCTTAGCCTTGTTTCTGGTACTAATCTGTGTGCAGGTAACAAGGACGGATGGACATGGAGTGGCGACATTGGGAGAGGCTTTACAACCAAGTCCGCTTATGAAGCTATTAAAGATCAAGCAAACGAGACTACGGAGGCGGTGGAGGAAACTGATATGAGTACGAAGGTGTGGAAGATCCCTATTCCAAACAAAGTCAAGCTTACCGCATGGAGAATTTTGAAGAACAGAATTCCGACGTGTGACAATCTCTCGAGAAGAAATGTGATGTTGTGTGAAGTTGAGGTGGGATGTAACGCCTGTTTTCATCGGCAGGAATCCACGAACCACTTGTTGATCCACTGTCCAAAGACCTCAAAGGTATGGGAAGCAATCTTTCAATGGCTCGGAGTTAGCATGGCGCAGCCATATGACGTGTCCTCGCACTTTCAGTTCTTTACTAGTTTGAGTGGCCGGAAAAGAAATAAGAAGCTCTTGATGGCTCTTTGGTGTTGTACTACTTGGCTTATTTGGAAAATGCGTAATGAGAGTAGATTTGAGAACAAAAGATGGGAGAGTGCAAACTTGTTTGGAGAAATCAAAGCTAGAGTGTGGAGTTGGGGTAGAATTTTTGGTTTTGTTAACGATGGAGTTGGGATTCATAGGTGGATGTCGAATGATGAATCACCGATGATTTTGTAATCTTCTTGGTACTACTGGTGCCTTTTCGTTCTATAATATTTACTTTCCTTATCAAAAAAAAGGTTGCTCATTTTCAATGTCTTTTGATAAGCAAAAGAAATAGAACAGAAAAAAATGACAATGGTTGATACTTTAACATATGTGCATATCTCATAACACGCTATTTGTTGTTAGAATTCAATTGTGATGTGTTTTGATCATACACGCCACAGAGATTGAGAACTTGTAGCTCAAAATTCATTTATTCTAAAATGATTTTTGCCATCTGCACAAGTGAGTTGGAGAAATGGTAACATATTTTAACATATATATATAATTTTTCTTAATAAAGATTACATATATGAAATTTCATCTACTTCTGCCAACTTATTCCTAAAGTAGATATACAATATTATCTATTTTTCCTGTAAATCTGGAATATACACAAACCTTTTATTTGTTGCTTTTGCAGATTCGAGAGGTTCCCATGCTCCAGATTCAAGCCTTCATCTGCAGAGAAAATGCATAAATATTAGCTATAAATATTCCAGATTTAGAGTTTATGTATTAAGTAGAAATAAATATTGTACATTGAGTTGTACTGAGTCTGTAAATAGCCAAAAAAACTAAACAAAATTAAAATGAAAGTGCCACCGAAGAACATAAAACCATAAAAATAGAACACATAAAAAGATTTGGAACAACCAAGAATAGAGAGAGAAATTACAACAAAGATAGAGAGAGAGAAAGTGAGTCTGCATTGTGAAAATGTTCTGAGATATTATGATACTTATAGAACTTAAAACACACTTGATGAGGAGTAATATGTGCAGAGCAGAGGAATGACATAAATAAGAGGAGCAGACCCTATCAGAGAAATGGGCTTCACCAGTGGAATGGATATATCAGAGAAATGGACTGTGCCAGAGGAACCACTCTTGTCAGAGGAACCACCTTCGCCAGAGAAACGGGCTCTCGTAGAAGAGTCAGAGTAATGAACCCTGTCAGAGGAACGATCTATACCAGAGAAGCCGCTCTCGCCAAAGGAACGGTCTTCGCCAGAGGAATCGCCAGAAACGCGGGAAAATCTCCCGCGTGAGGACAATTTTACAATCATGCCCCTGACCACGCAAGGCGCATGCTCCAAAGATGAATTTACTATTTTACCCTTTACGTGTAATCTATAAATAGCTACCTACGTGCTCTTTGTAACGTTACGTTATCTTCTCTCTTGCAATACAACAACAGTTTTTCTCTTGAGCTCTCAACCTTAGTTTTCTCTCACGATCTTCAAGCAACACTAGGTATAATCCATAGTTTTACAATAACTCTCCGATAAAATCCGTCTCCGTTTAATCATGCTTCACCATCTGGCGCCGTCTGTGGGAAATCTGGGCTAGGACGTGAGTTTTGTTCGCCGGCGCGTGCAGATCCGTAATTATGGTCGGATTTGCTTGCGTAGGCACCGATCGAGCTGATAATCTGGTTACCCAAGTGAATCCGAGTCCATAATCGTGTTTGTCGGGCCGATCTACCTATGAACCTTTGAGATCTGCATTTTTTATGATTTCCTTGCATGTGCATGACAGGAAGGTGGTGGGGATTGACTATCGGGTGTTAATTTGTGACTACTTCGCGCGTGATCGGAATAATTGTGGGCGGTTGCCGTGTTTCTTCGCATAATTTGTGTTTTCCTTACGGATCTAACGAATTGCACTAATGATCTGTTAGCTGATGCTCTGTTTTTACATTCCTGGGTTTTTCGCCGTTGATTTACGGCTATTTTGCGCATAATCGTGATAATTGTGGGTGGTTTTCATGTTTTCTCATATAATCTTCATTTTATACCGTATCTAACGTGTTTTGCTAACCATCTGTTGATTCATGTGTTGTTTTTGCTGTTTTTGGGTTTTCATGGTTATTTCGTCGGTCGATACGTTCTGTCTTACGAGTTGGACTCTGAATCCATGGGGAATCCCTATTGTTCTCTCTGCTTATGTCTTAAACCGTGCTCTGGGTTTATTTCTCAGAACACGGAGGTGTTTTCTTATGGGATCTCTTAATGGCTTCTGTGCCAGAGTTCGCGATATTCCTCATTTTTACTTGAAAGCTCTTCTCACATTTTTCGTGTGTAGGTACTATGGGTTCCTCGGACGCTCACCGCGCTCTGGAAAAGGAGTTCGACACCGTTGGACTTAACTCCGCTACTCACACTACTGAGGTGCCGACTTCGCTGTTTAAAGGCATGCAGGGTAGCACCGCCTTCACCACGCCGCCGGGCTTTCACGCTATCTCAGCCACCCCGCTGACAGGGCAGAATGCTAACATCCAGAGATCTACTCTGGTGACACCGAGTTCCGACATGCCAGGCTTGGCCCCCACGTCTGGTGGTGGACCACTTAACTTCGGGCTGGCAGAGCAGATGATGGCTCTGCTCAACTACGCTGCTGTGCGTCAGGCACTGGGGACTCCTCTGTTGTCTACCATCCCCGCTGCAACTCCTCTGATAGGAGTGACTAATCCGCAGGGCACTGAAGCCCCGCTTCCCGCTGCTCTGGAGGCGAACAACCTGATAACCAACAAACAGGCTGTGATGCCTTGGGAAATTCAGAAGGTCCCTGCTGAGAGGACATTGGAGAGAAGGCCAGAGGGGAGCCGAGTCAGGCTCAACAGCATTGTAAGGAAGGAGGGGGTTGATGAGTCTGATAGTCAATCCATTTCTCCCGTGTTCGAGGAGGAGAGGCTGAGGGAGAATGCGCGGCTTGAAAAATTAAGTGTCGCAACTGAAGCACCAGCTCAAGGGCCTGGAGGACTCACTGAGGGAAAGGTCACAGAGGGACGGCAGGGCGCAGGGATCAGAGAAGTCCCATAGAGCAGAGAAATCCCATAGGGCAGAGAAGTCGTACCGGTCAGAGGGATCACGTCGGTCAGAGAAATCGCTACAGACCCGGGGGTCAGAGGGATGGGAGCACGAGTACTCTTTTGGGAAGCAGGCCCACAGGGTTCACAAGCGTCATACCCATGACGCGCCGAAGGAAAGAAGGGAACATGGGAAATACAAGGAGGACAAGAGGGCCAAGACGTCAAGGTTCCACCCCATCAACAATCGCAGTCCTTTCTCCGATGACATTCTGGCAGACACTCTGCCGAGAAGCTACAAACCAATTTCTCTGGACTACGATGGTACCACTGATCCGGAGGTACACCTCAACCGGTTCGAGGGACTGGTTACTCTACACATGTATACTGAGGGCATCAAGTGCCGTATATTCTCCACCACGCTTACTGGCCCCGCCCAGTTGTGGTTTGGGACACTCACCCCGAATTCCATCCGTTCGTTTGAAGAATTACAAGTGCGTTTTCTGAGGCAGTTTGCAAGCTCGCGAAGAGTTGGGAAGTCAGCTCTTTCCCTAATAGACATCAAATAGGATCAGAACGAAACACTGCGGGAGTACTGCCAGGTTCAATCTCGCTGCTCTGGAGGTGCCAGAGGCGGAATCTCAAATCAAGAATTGTGCCTATGTCAGAGGGCTAAAGCCGGGGCTCTTCTTTGATGAGCTACAAATCAGGCCGGCTAGGGACTTTGACGATATCATGTCTAGACTACCAGGGTATTTACAGTTGGAGGACGCCAGGATGGCAAGGAAAGCTGAAAATGACAAAAACAAGGCTAAAATAGCCGAGAAAGCACATGAGAGGCAGCGACACCAGGATAGGGCCCTTTTCAGAGGGTTACCCCCGAGGGTACCCCCCACCCAAGCAGAGGGACCACCCCGCCAACAGCACACTGTGAATGAAGTTACACGGTTCGACGAGTACACCCCTTTGAATAAGCCACATGAGGAGATCTTCCATCTAATCAAGAACCAACCGTTTTTCAGGGCACCCAGGAATTACAGAGATGGGCAGCCACAGCAGGGACCCAACAACAAATTGTGCGAGTATCACAATGCCTATGGGCATTTTACCAAACATTGCGGGCATCTGAAGCATCAGCTGGAGTTTTTGGTGCGAGCAGGTAACTTGGATCAGTTTATAGCCTGAGGGAACGAAGCCCAGGCACAGAGGCCAGAACAGAGGAATGAACCGCGTCAGGAACAGGGGAATAATCAGGACAGTACGCAAGAGGATAACCGCGATAACAGAAGAGGAGCAGTACAGGGACGGGAGCCTCCTTTCCCATACAGAAGGGAGGTCCATATGATTTGTGGAGAAAATGGGACGCCCACGTCAAACAGGGCTAAGAAACAAGTTGTACGTGCAGTAAAATCTGAGTACTATCCCAAGCAAGTGATGGAGATTACAAATGCGGTAGATGAACCAGCTATCACCTTCGGATCCGAGGATCTGAGGACGATTATGTACCCCCACGACGATGCGCTGGTTATTTCAGCGGATATAGCCACTTGCATTGTGCATCGTGTCTTCATAGATTCGGGGAGCGCGGTGAATATTCTATACCAAGAGTGTCTTCAGAAAATGGGAATTGAGGCCAAAGTTGAACCCACCAACTCCCCTCTGTTCGGGTTTGGGGGAGAGATTGTGTAACAACCCGCTCTTTTATTATATTTAAATCCAGTAATACGATAATTATTATTTCATCTTTCAGTAAATCAAGCCCAGTAATTATTTATGATTTAAATTCAGCTTATGACACTGGATTATATTCTAATTAAGCAGGATTATTATTTTATTTCTAAGCCAGTTAGCTTCGCGTAAATAAAACCGCGATGAAAATTATTGGATAAACCAATAATTATTCATTTCAGATTCATAAATGACTTAGCTAAGTCATGTTATTTATTAATCACAATAGAATTATTTTTCTATTTTTATTATTATTTCTTGAGTCGTGAATTTATTCCGGCTTATGAAGAATTAAATCTACGGATTTAATTTAGAATTATTTTAGCTAAGCAAGGAAGCATGATATCGAGTAGTTTTATAAACACGCGATATTAACAAAACCCGGGAGTTGATTTTTATTTAAAAACGCAATACAATATTACAGATATAGAAATTCCAAGACAAGAATTATTGCTTCTGTTTATACTTCACTTTACAAACCCCTATTTTTCTATCTATCTACCAACACTTAAAAAAAAAAAAAGGAATAGTGTATGTGTGTGAAGAAAATCTGCAGCTATCCCTTAAGCATGCTCAAGCATGCTCAGCCATCTATTCTGGACATTTTTTTTTACTCCAGCTCCACGCCTATGTGATACTCCTTTTTGACTTCAGCTCCAGCAGCATATTTGTAAAATTTTCACACCCGAACACCTTCATGTGGTTTCAGATTTCAGAAGCTATTAATCTTCATTTCATTCCCATTCCACACTGCACTGCTCTTCATTCGGTGCTCTGCTAAGTATCCTCAAGCCATTCCAGTAACACCTTAACACTTGAAGAAGTGAGAGAGAGATCGTTTATTCATTACTCTGCCAAACTGCCAGATTATCTCAGTTCATTCAACAACCAACACAAACATTCAAGGTATTGATTCTATCTCAAATATCCATTCCAGTAAAGCATTCATATTAAAGCATGGGCATGATCAGTTCAATCATAGAAGACCTTATAGCATCTTGAACTTACTAAGCAACCAACTACGCTTTCATGAACAAGTAGCAGTTCGTATGTAGTTTTAAACGAGCATAATTTGAGTTTATGCAAAGCAAGAAGAGATTACACTTTATTCTTGCCTAATTCACGTTAAGAACCGAGATAATTGAGTAAGAAAAAGACTTATCTTGAGAGGAAGGGCTGACTGCCCGATGACGACGACTGATGGTCGGAACAGGGCGAACTCGCCAACCTCATCGGGACCCCAAATAGCAGCAACGATCCGGCGGCTGGACGGCAGCGGCGGCTGGACGCGGGGCTGCAACAGAGGGGGCCAAGTCCGGCGGCTGCTTTTGCTCCGCCGGAGGAGATTTGAGGGAGAGACAGAGGCGACCCCGGCCAAGATCGAACCAAGGCAGATAGTAGAGGCAAAGCAAAGGCACGGCGGCTTACCGCTGTCAGTTCGCCGGAGGGAGATGGCGGCCGGGGCGGTGCAGGCGGCTGCGGGCGCTCTTCGGGGTGGCGCTGTACCCGCTGAACCGGTCGCAGATGGTGGAGCTCGGGGCGTTACAGGGGCACCGGGTTTCGGTGAGTGAAGGGAGAGCCGAGGGAGCGAGAGAGATAGAGGAGAAGGGAGGGGAGGAGGCGACGGCGAGGCGGCGCGCCGGAGGCGGCGCCGCCCTCAGCCGAACAGAGAGGGAAAGGCGAGAGAGAGAGTGAGAAAGAAGAGATGGGGCGCAGCTTGAATGTGTGTGTTTGAGTGTATTTAGTGTGTGTGTATATTTAGGTTAGGATTTGGGCCGGGTATGGGCCGATTTAATTAAACTCTTGGGCCGATTAATTAAATTCTTGGCATAATAACTCTTGGGCCGATTTAATTAAATTGTTTGGGCCGATTTAATTAAATTGTTTGGGCCGATTTAATTAAATTGTTTGGGCCGAGACTTGGGCCGTTTTTAATAAGTGTTTGGGCCCTTATTTAATTAACAGATGGGCTTCGATTTAAATGTTTGGGCTCGGCCCTTTACAAATAAAATCTGATGGGCTTCTTTTAATTAAAGGATTTGGACCTATTTTAATTAAATTGTTTGGGCCTTATTCAAAGAAAAACATGATAGACTTAATTTATCTAATTAATTTGGGCTTATATCTATTTAAATTATTTGAGCTCTTAATTATTAATTTAAATTGAGCTTGATTAATTTAATTATATATTGACCTTTAAATTAATTATTTAAATGGAGTTCTTTATTTCAAGTATTTATAAATGGATTATAAAATAAAATATTTTGAGTTAAACTCTCATTTAAATTAATTCTTTTCAAATGACTCATTAATATGGATTATTTGAAAATGATTAAATGATTTTAAATAAGAAAGCATGATCTATGATGATATAATTTATCTATGTAATATTATAGGATTTGTTTTTAAATGACGGAATATTTGACTTGATGACATAAATAGAACGAGTTATGATTAATGCGCATGTTGATGTTCGAATAAATAGTTTCGAACCTAAATGATAGTTATGTGATAATGTTTTGAGTTTAAGGTTTTGACGAGATAAGATTAATAATCTGACCTCATAAGACGAGCTTTAATTCCTTAAATAGGATTAGCATCTCATAATTTAATTAAAGGAATATGAGTCATGCATAATCATTTCACGCATCCTCATTTATTGAGATTTTTCGAGAATTAGAATCTTATTTTATTTTCTCGGATTAAAGGTCAAGCACCAGAGTTAGAGCTAAATCACGAGTCTGCTATTCAGGTGGGCTTTCTACGTATAAACTAAAATTATATATTAGAATTGTTAAGACTTTATGCTTATGAATTTAAATGATATTGTCAATGCCTAAATGCTTTATGTTTTATTATTAATTGCCTATCTGATGTTAATCGAATTCGGATTCTGGATGGGACCGCAAATCCCTTCGGAATTAGTGTACACCCTTGTGATCGTGAGTCATCTAGCGGGTTGGCCGATCATAGTGTCCGTAGAGGGAGGCCTCCCTCTCGGCACGAGTTACTGATATGGTGATTAATGATATAAAATACCTGCGCGGGTTATTGATGAAAGAAATGATATTATGTTTGGTAAATACGAGTCTTTAAAGGAAAACCCTCGTATCTTACTACTGTTGAAAGGCTTGACAATAAAATATTATGCATATATGTAAATTTCGGCAAGTGTCCACTAAGTACTTTTGTACTTAGCCCTGCATGTATTTTTAAATGTGCAGGTTGAGCTGTGATCAAGGATGTAGTGTGCAAGCGGAGCTTTTGTCGATCTAGGATGATTACCTCAGAGTAGAGTATATGTCTTCATACATATACTCAAATTGTTATTCCGCTGCGAACACTGATTATGTTAAGATATTATGTCATTTGTCAAACAATATGTATTATTTAATAATGTACTAAAACCATTGAGTACCCCGTTTTGGGATAATATTATGTACGGTCCCCTTGTGGCCTTCGTTGAATTCTAGTTAATTTCAATTGTTTTCCTTATACAAGTCGAGTCATCAAGAAACCGAATATGCCCCTTTCTAACTCCCGCTCCTAAATCCCCTCCCTTAGTCGCGGTTTCCCGAATTTGCTATCCTTAGCAAGTGCGGTCGTGACAGAATGGTATCAGAGCGTTTCTTTTGCTCTGAGTACTAATCATTCCTTCTAAGTTGAGTCTAGATTAAGTAAGTCAATATACTTTTAAACTAGTTGACAAAAGCTTGGCACTACATCTCGTCACGCTCAACAGAGGTTATGGTAAGTACTTTCAAGTTTTAATTAAGTTAATTTCTTGAAATGTATGAAGCATGAATAAGTATGACTATTGTATGAATCACAAGAACCTAGAACTATTAAGTTATATATGCTCACTCACACGACGGAACATAGAAGAGAACTTAGGGAGATGCCTTAACTTTTTCTTCATGTTACGATGACATCGACAATGACGGTCGAAATAGAGAAAGAAGAATCACACGAAGGGTCGCATGATGAAACCACGAGCATGAAGATTTAGCAGCGTAACGAACGCCAATAGTACGTTGATGGCATGGGCATAGCTTAAATATTCGAGTGTTTTTCTACGATGAGATCTCGAATTAGCTTGGCCTTTTGAACTTATTTTGTTGAAACTTTTAGTGCTCGTTGCTAGATTTAAGAAAATATCATCATCACATAACAAAGCCCTAAGTCCGGTAAACAACGACACTAGAACTATATGATAGACGAATTGGTAATCTGTGATTAAGTATTAAGAACCTGTATGGCTTGTGTAAATGCTAGATTTAGATGATGAGGTGTTTTTGCACGTTATGGTTATTGAACCGAACTTGTTTTCCGATTTTAGATATTTAGAACCTTATCGCCTTAAGTTACTTGTCGTGTGCTACTTTTGACGATAGAATTTCCTTTGTTAGATGGCGAGAACTGTTTTCACCCGACGACGACCACTACCCCCATGGGCTAGTCCAGAGGAGGTCGAGCGGTCCTACCGCACCTATGCTCCATGTCACGGGGATAACCTCGGACAGTTCCTCGCAGGTTTTCACAGACACTGGGTCGAGGCGAGTGCACATGGAGTATCAGGGTATGACGGTATCCAGAGATTGATCTTACTATTACCTTCCGAGTGGCAGGGATGGGCTAGGCAGATCTCTGCCCACTACATCTTTCGCCGAGAAGATTATCACGACCTCGTGGGAGACTTCCCTAGCTTTATTGCGGAGCTTCAGATCTGTTTCACCTTGTGGGGACCGCGCCCCTCTAGGGCCCTACATCCTTCCGGGAGACTACGTACAGGTGGGGACGCCTTTGCCAGCGGAAGCACCCACTACTGCTCCCGAGCCCTCGATGGCCTTGCCCCGAGATCCTCCACCACGAGCCTCAGTTCTAGGGCGTCGTGGTAGGCACGATGACGAGGCAGGCCCTTCTCGTCCACGGGCTCGCAGGGATTTCCCATCGCCTCCTGACTCATCAGCCCGGGCTGCTACTCCTCCACCACCAATGATACCTACGGCAGAAGCAAGGCTTTCGACTGCCATGGCCAACGCTGACAGGGTCATGTCCAACCTGAGGGAGTTCATAGATAGGGGCAAAGCCCCTATGCAGGAGGATGATGGTACAGTACCGTATGGTACGATGAGGAGTACTCATCCCGAGCCCGTGCCACCTCCAGCTCCAACCGAGCCTCGTGCCACGGCCAGGATCAGCACCAGAGACGATCCGATCCGTGAGATGGTGAACGACATCTTCCGCTCAGCCCAGATCATGCGGGAGACAGGCGAGGGCCAGGGAGAGACTCTGTTGCCCAGCTGGGAGCCGGGCGAGGATGAGGAGGAAGACCCCGAGGAGGATGAGGAGAAGGACCCCGAGGAGGATGAGGAGGAAGACCCCGAGGAGGATCCAGAAGAGGACCCCCTGGCGTCACCGAGGAACAGTCGTACCGCGACTCAGAGTTCACAAATTTGATAGTTTTAGCTTGTGGATGTACTCCGGAAACGATAATTCGTTCCAATGACTATGTTTTTATTTATGTTGTTTCTAGCTAGCATTAGTACGGAAATGTTGGTCTCTAGGACATTCCGCGAATAAAAACCCTTTTGTGATTGCTTAACTAGTAAGCCGGTACATCATAGGGAGTACTAGATAGACTTTACTTACATTTTGGGTTGACGATGTAAAAGCCCTCGATGAGGCAATATTCCATGATATATATATGACCCTAGCATGGGCTTTCTGCGACGATCTCGTATATGTTTTATGTTTCTCTACGGGTTCTTATTCTTCACGAGTCAGTTAAGAATGTAGTAACTTTGAATAATGTGACTTGTGCATGCAACGGTTCCTGTTATATTTTAGTTTTGGAATTATGATAAGTTAAATTTGACAAACAGTTCTTTATTAATTACCTTAGAGACTCCTGTATAGAATGCGTTAAAATGGGTGTTTGTATTTGCAGAATGCCGCCTAAACGAGGTCGCCCCCCTAGGAGAAACGTTAACAATGATGGAAATCGCGATGAAATACCTGAAGGGCGGCGAAACGATAGGGAACCTACCCCACCCCCTCCACCCCCTGCTAGAAGGACTGAAGAACTGTTTCTTCGACAGAATCCGCCCACATTCACTGGGACAGGCGACCCAGCCGAGGCCGAAGCTTGGATACGCGCCTTGGAGCGTATCTTCACTTTCCTACACTGCACAGAAGAGGAGCGACTCTCGTGTATGTCTTTCCAACTAGCCGGATCGGCTGACTTTTGGTGGGAAGCCCGCCGAAAGACTCTGACTCCCGAACAATGGGCAGCATATACTTGGGAAGACTTTAAGACGGGATTATATGATAAGTATATTCCTAAAAGCTACAGAAAGAAGAAGGAGGCTGAGTTCTATAGCCTGAAACAAGGGAAGAAGACGGTGACAGAGTATGACAGAGAGTTCTGCGATCTATCGCGTTATGCTCCGCAACAGGTGGATACTGATGAGAAAATGGCGGAGAAATTTTGTGCCGGTCTGAGGCACGAGATTCGGATGACTCTAGCTAGTCATGGTGGACTCTCATACACTGAGTCTTTGAACAGGGCACTGGACATCGAAGCTGCGATGCCAGTAGAAAGGTTGGCTCCGCCACAGACCTCAGCGCCAGCCAACCCACCTGCACGCCCTCAGAACTTTAAAGGGAAGCGCAACTGGAACGACCATAGAGGAAATGAAAACCAGACTAACAAGAGGCCATGGCAAGGAAATGCGCCGTTGGGACAATATCAGCAACAAGGACAAGGGAAGCAACAGGGTCCTGCCCCGGCTGGAGGTAGCCAAAGACAAAATGAAGTTCCCCTTTGTCCAAAATGCCACAAACCACATCGTGGTGTCTGTAAGGCTGGAACTAACAGTTGCTACACGTGTGGCCAGAAGGGCCACTACTCCTCACAATGCCCCAACAAACAGCAGGGCGCGGCAATCAGGGCCACTTATGCCCAGCCCCTGCAAGCAGTTCAAGGGCAACACCAGCCCCGCCAACAACAGCCATACCAGCAGCAATACCAATACCAGCCCCGCCAACAACAGCCATACCAGCAGCAATACCAACACAAGAACCAACAGCGCCAACAGCAACAGAGGCGGCAACAACCATTGCCGCAGCAGGCGAGAGCCTTTGCTCTCACCCAAAACCAGCCCGAGAAAAACCAGGGAAATCTGGCAGGTATGGGCAAGCTTAAAGGTTTTTCCATAATGATTCTGTTCGATACTGGTGCCTCGCATTCTTTTATATCTGCCCCTTGCGTAGATACCGTAGAAATCGAATCAGAACGAGCTAAGTGTGCCTTAAGAATCACTACACCCTCAGGAGAAAGATCTACCACCACACATGTTTGCTCGAACGTAGAATTTGAAATAGGAGAACTTAAGATGGTAGCGAACAATCTTAATATTCTGCTCATGTGGGACGTAGATATGATCTTAGGAATGGACTGGCTAGCTGAGAATCACGCCACCATCCTTTGTAGTGAACGAAAAATTTCTCTTCGACCACCTGGAAAGGAACCGACGGAATTTCACGGCATAGGTATGAAGAAAAGAGTACCAGTGATATCCGCATTACAAGCCAGAAAAGAGATGATGAAGGAAGGAAGCACAGCTTATCTCGTCTACCTAAACGGGGAAGCTAGTGAAGACAAGAAGGTGGAAGATGTGGCAATAGTACGAGACTTTCCAGAAGTTTTTCCTGAAATATTGCCAGGACTACCTCCAGACAGGCAACTAGATTTCACCATTGATCTAGAACCTGGATCTGCCCCAGTATCAAAGGCACCGTACAGGATGGCCCCAAAGGAACTACAAGAATTAAAGGTGCAACTACAGGAACTCTTGGACTTGGGTTTCATCAGACCCAGTGTCTCGCCTTGGGGAGCGCCTGTACTCTTTGTCAAAAAGAAAGATGGAACCATGAGAATGTGCATTGATTATCGAGAGTTGAACAAACTGACGCTTAAAAACAAATACCCTCTTCCAAGGATAGATGATTTGTTCGATCAACTCAAAGGAGCCAGTGTATTCTCAAAAATAGATTTAAGGTCTGGTTATCATCAACTGAAGATCAGACCAGAGGATATATCTAAGACCGCTTTCCGCACAAGATATGGTCACTATGAATTCATTGTCATGCCATTTGGTCTAACCAATGCACCGGCAGTATTCATGGACCTCATGAATCGAGTTTTCCATCCATACTTAGACAAATTTGTCTTAGTGTTTATAGATGATATCCTCATCTATTCTAAGAATGACCAAGAGCATGAAAATCATTTAAGAATCATCCTGGAGACATTAAAGACGGAGAAGTTGTTCGCCAAATTCAGCAAGTGCGAATTTTGGTTGAAAGAAGTAATGTTTCTAGGGCACATCGTATCAGCAGATGGAATCAAGGTGGACCCCGCCAAGGTGCAAGCAGTGCGCGAGTGGAAATCACCAACCACACCTAATGAAATCCGAAGTTTCTTAGGTTTGGCGGGATACTACCGGAGATTCATCGAAGGATTCTCTAAAATAGCGAGACCAATGACTGCAATTACTTCGCAAAGGAATCAAGTATAAGTGGAACGAAGAGTGTGAAGCCAGCTTCCAAGAGCTGAAGAAGAAATTGACAACTGCACCAGTGCTAGCAGTTCCAGCAGCCGATAAAGAATACGTGATCTTCACGGACGCGTCCAAAAATGGGCTAGGTTGTGTGTTGATGCAAGAAGGAAAGGTCATTGCCTACGCCTCGCGACAACTAAGGCCACATGAATTGAACTACCCCACTCATGATCTGGAACTAGCAGCAATTGTGCATGCTCTGAAAATTTGGAGACACCATCTATACGGAGTTAGATGTGAAATCTTCACTGATCACAAAAGCCTTAAGTATTTTTTCGAGCAGAAAGACTTGAATATGAGACAGAGGAGATGGCTCGAGCTCGTGAAGGATTACGACTGCGGTATCAACTACCACCCGGGAAAAGCTAATGTAGTAGCTGATGCTTTAAGTCGTAAAACTCAATCCGAGTTGGGACTTCTTCTCACTCAAGAGGACGCGCTTGTAAGGGATTTTGACAAATTGAAGATAGAAGTGGTTCAGCCACCGGCAACGACAAGAGCAATTATTGCAACTCTGGTAGCCGTCCCAGACCTCAGAGAAAGGATCGTCAATGCCCAGAGAGCGGATGAGAGCTTGGAAAAAGTTCGTCTCAAGATCCGAACAGGCACGCCAGGAGGCTACCAAGAGGCAACGGATAACGCCGTTCTTTTCGAAGGAAGATTGTGTGTTCCCCATAACGAGGAACTCAGAAATGAGATCATGAGTGAAGCTCATGACACGCCCTATACCGCTCATCCCGGGAGTACCAAAATGTACCAAGATCTGAAACAGAAGTTTTGGTGGGACGGGATGAAACGAGATATAGCCTCATTTGTAGAGCGCTGCCTTGCATGCCAGCAAGTGAAAGCTTTACATCAACGACCATATGGGAAATTGCAGCCATTAGAAATCCCAGAATGGAAATGGGAGCACATAGCAATGGATTTCGTGACGGGTCTACCCAAGACAAATAGGGGCAACACAGCTATTTGGGTAATAGTAGACCGTCTCACGAAGTGCGCT
The DNA here is from genome assembly GCF_028751815.1 of Salvia miltiorrhiza. Taxonomy (NCBI): domain Eukaryota; kingdom Viridiplantae; phylum Streptophyta; class Magnoliopsida; order Lamiales; family Lamiaceae; genus Salvia; species Salvia miltiorrhiza. Next base: position 34,021,190 of record NC_080393.1, on the reverse strand, counting down.
CATTTTATACCAATTCCAATTACCTACGGATCGGAGAAACTAGCCCAACTGTACATCCGTGAGATTGTACGGCTACACGGAATACCAATATCCATTACTTCAGACAGAGATTCAAAATTTACTTCTAGATTTTGGATCAGTTTGCAGAAAGAGTTGGGAACAAGATTAAACTTTAGCACCGCCTTTCATCCTCAAATCAGATGGACAATCAGAAAGGACAATTCAGACCCTTGAAGATATGTTGAGGACAGTGGTGCTAGACCGAGGAGGAAGTTGGGAATCAGTGCTGCCGTTGATCGAATTCGCCTACAACAACAGTTACCAGGCGACTATTGATATGGCACCCTATGAGGCGCTGTATGGAAGGAAGTGTAGATCACCACTTTACTGGGATGAGGTGGGTGAAAGAAAAATCCTTGGGCCAGATGCAGTAAGCGAGATGATCGAGACCATCCGCCAGATTAGAGCAAGAATTAAAGAGGCCCAGGATAGACAGAAGTCTTATGCTGATACCCGACGAACCGAACTACAATTTAAGATTGGAGACAAGGTTTTCCTTAAAATATCACCCTCGAAAGGGATCGTTAGATTCGGTGTTAAGGGTAAGTTGAGACCCCGTTTTGTAGGACCTTATGAGATCCTAGAAAGAATAGGTCCCGTAGCGTATAGGTTGGCACTGCCACCTAGCTTTGGAAACGTCCACAATGTGTTCCACGTGTCACAGCTGAGACGGTACGTGTTTGACCCCAAACACGTGATTCACCAAGATGAAATGATTCTTAACCCAGACTTGACGTACGAGGAAAAACCTGAAGCCATTTTGGACCGAAAGGTGCAAGAGTTAAGGAATAAATCGATCGCGTCAGTCAAAATACTGTGGAGACACCATGGACCGGAAGAAGCAACGTGGGAACTTGAGGACCAGATGAAAGAAAAATACCCAGAACTTTTCACATAGGTATGCAAATTTCGGGACGAAATTTTTGTTAAGAGGGGTAGTATGTAACAACCCGCTCTTTTATTATATTTAAATCCAGTAATACGATAATTATTATTTCATCTTTCAGTAAATCAAGCCCAGTAATTATTTATGATTTAAATTCAGCTTATGACACTGGATTATATTCTAATTAAGCAGGATTATTATTTTATTTCTAAGCCAGTTAGCTTCGCGTAAATAAAACCGCGATGAAAATTATTGGATAAACCAATAATTATTCATTTCAGATTCATAAATGACTTAGCTAAGTCATGTTATTTATTAATCACAATAGAATTATTTTTCTATTTTTATTATTATTTCTTGAGTCGTGAATTTATTCCGGCTTATGAAGAATTAAATCTACGGATTTAATTTAGAATTATTTTAGCTAAGCAAGGAAGCATGATATCGAGTAGTTTTATAAACACGCGATATTAACAAAACCCGGGAGTTGATTTTTATTTAAAAACGCAATACAATATTACAGATATAGAAATTCCAAGACAAGAATTATTGCTTCTGTTTATACTTCACTTTACAAACCCCTATTTTTCTATCTATCTACCAACACTTAAAAAAAAAAAAAAGGAATAGTGTATGTGTGTGAAGAAAATCTGCAGCTATCCCTTAAGCATGCTCAAGCATGCTCAGCCATCTATTCTGGACATTTTTTTTGACTCCAGCTCCACGCCTATGTGATACTCCTTTTTGACTTCAGCTCCAGCAGCATATTTGTAAAATTTTCACACCCGAACACCTTCATGTGGTTTCAGATTTCAGCAGCTATTAATCTTCATTTCATTCCCATTCCACACTGCACTGCTCTTCATTCGGTGCTCTGCCAAGTATCCTCAAGCCATTCCAGTAACACCTTAACACTTGAAGAAGTGAGAGAGAGATCGTTTATTCATTACTCTGCCAAACTGCCAGATTATCTCAGTTCATTCAACAACCAACACAAACATTCAAGGTATTGATTCTATCTCAAATATCCATTCCAGTAAAGCATTCATATTAAAGCATGGGCATGATCAGTTCAATCATAGAAGACCTTATAGCATCTTGAACTTACTAAGCAACCAACTACGCTTTCATGAACAAGTAGCAGTTCGTATGTAGTTTTAAACGAGCATAATTTGAGTTTATGCAAAGCAAGAAGAGATTACACTTTATTCTTGCCTAATTCACGTTAAGAACCGAGATAATTGAGTAAGAAAAAGACTTATCTTGAGAGGAAGGGCTGACTGCCCGATGACGACGACGATGGTCGGAACAGGGCGAACTCGCCAACCTCATCGGGACCCCAAATAGCAGCAACGATCCGGCGGCTGGACGGCAGCGGCGGCTGGACGCGGGGCTGCAACAGAGGGGGCCAAGTCCGGCGGCTGCTTTTGCTCCGCCGGAGGAGATTTGAGGGAGAGACAGAGGCGACCCCGGCCAAGATCGAACCAAGGCAGATAGTAGAGGCAAAGCAAAGGCACGGCGGCTTACCGCTGTCAGTTCGCCGGAGGGATATGGCGGCCGGGGCGGTGCAGGCGGCTGCGGGCGCTCTTCGGGGTGGCGCTGTACCCGCTGAACCGGTCGCAGATGGTGGAGCTCGGGGCGTTACAGGGGCGCCGGGTTTCGGTGAGTGAAGGGAGAGCCGAGGGAGCGAGAGAGATAGAGGAGAAGGGAGGGGAGGAGGCGACGGCGAGGCGGCGCGCCGGAGGCGGCGCCGCCCTCAGCCGAACAGAGAGGGAAAGGCGAGAGAGAGAGTGAGAAAGAAGAGATGGGGCGCAGCTTGAATGTGTGTGTTTGAGTGTATTTAGTGTGTGTGTATATTTAGGTTAGGATTTGGGCCGGGTATGGGCCGATTTAATTAAACTCTTGGGCCGATTTAATTAAATTCTTGGGCCGATTTAATTAAACTCTTGGGCCGATTTAATTAAATTCTTGGGCCGATTTAATTAAATTGTTTGGGCCGATTTAATTAAATTGTTTGGGCCGAGACTTGGGCCGTTTTTAATAAGTGTTTGGGCCCTTATTTAATTAACAGATGGGCTTCGATTTAAATGTTTGGGCTCGGCCCTTTACAAATAAAATCTGATGGGCTTCTTTTAATTAAAGGATTTGGACCTATTTTAATTAAATTGTTTGGGCCTTATTCAAAGAAAAACATGATAGACTTAATTTATCTAATTAATTTGGGCTTATATCTATTTAAATTATTTGAGCTCTTAATTATTAATTTAAATTGAGCTTGATTAATTTAATTATATATTGACCTTTAAATTAATTATTTAAATGGAGTTCTTTATTTCAAGTATTTATAAATGGATTATAAAATAAAATATTTTGAGTTAAACTCTCATTTAAATTAATTCTTTTCAAATGACTCATTAATATGGATTATTTGAAAATGATTAAATGATTTTAAATAAGAAAGCATGATCTATGATGATATAATTTATCTATGTAATATTATAGGATTTGTTTTTAAATGACGGAATATTTGACTTGATGACATAAATAGAACGAGTTATGATTAATGCGCATGTTGATGTTCGAATAAATAGTTTCGAACCTAAATGATAGTTATGTGATAATGTTTTGAGTTTAAGGTTTTGACGAGATAAGATTAATAATCCGACCTCATAAGACGAGCTTTAATTCCTTAAATAGGATTAGCATCTCATAATTTAATTAAAGGAATATGAGTCATGCATAATCATTTCACGCATCCTCATTTATTGAGATTTTTCGAGAATTAGAATCTTATTTTATTTTCTCGGATTAAAGGTCAAGCACCAGAGTTAGAGCTAAATCACGAGTCTGCTATTCAGGTGGGCTTTCTACGTATAAACTAAAATTATATATTAGAATTGTTAAGACTTTATGCTTATGAATTTAAATGATATTGTCAATGCCTAAATGCTTTATGTTTTATTATTAATTGCCTATCTGATGTTAATCGAATTCGGATTCTGGATGGGACCGCAAATCCCTTCGGAATTAGTGTACACCCTTGTGATCGTGAGTCATCTAGCGGGTTGGCCGATCATAGTGTCCGTAGAGGGAGGCCTCCCTCTCGGCACGAGTTACTGATATGGTGATTAATGATATAAAATACCTGCGCGGGTTATTGATGAAAGAAATGATATTATGTTTGGTAAATACGAGTCTTTAAAGGAAAACCCTCGTATCTTACTACTGTTGAAAGGCTTGACAATAAAATATTATGCATATATGTAAATTTCGGCAAGTGTCCACTAAGTACTTTTGTACTTAGCCCTGCATGTATTTTTAAATGTGCAGGTTGAGCTGTGATCAAGGATGTAGTGTGCAAGCGGAGCTTTTGTCGATCTAGGATGATTACCTCAGAGTAGAGTATATGTCTTCATACATATACTCAAATTGTTATTCCGCTGCGAACACTGATTATGTTAAGATATTATGTCATTTGTCAAACAATATGTATTATTTAATAATGTACTAAAACCATTGAGTACCCCGTTTTGGGATAATATTATGTACGGTCCCCTTGTGGCCTTCGTTGAATTCTAGTTAATTTCAATTGTTTTCCTTATACAAGTCGAGTCATCAAGAAACCGAATATGCCCCTTTCTAACTCCCGCTCCTAAATCCCCTCCCTTAGTCGCGGTTTCCCGAATTTGCTATCCTTAGCAAGTGCGGTCGTGACAGATTGTTATGCCAGTGGGATTTGTAGAATTACCGGTTACGCTGGGCAGAGCAGATGCTTGTAAAAATAGGATGATTCGATTCCTGGTAGTGGACATGCCCCAACAATTGTACAATGTGATACTTGGGCGCCCAGCTCTGACTGCTTTCAGAGCAATCATTTCCATGTTTCACTTAAAGATGAAGTTCCCCATCGGAGGGGGGAGAGTGGGGGAAGTGTGGGGAGACCATAAAATATCAAAGAAATGCCACGTTAGGATACTTGCAACGTCCTCGAGGCAGAAGAGAGAAAGAATAATATTTTGTGGCCCTTCAAACTCGCGACAAGTTAAACATTGTTACCTCTGGCTCTTCCAACGCGGTATCAACTTTCCCTGCCTTCGAAACTGCCTCCAAACTTTCCTCTCTTTGGGTTCACAAATGATGACCACCTACAACAACTTATCAAACACCGATGAAAGGGTGACCAACGTTCGTCACAGTGAAAATACTTTCCAGCACCTCGTTTTGCTAAATATTCCTTATGAGATATCTGACGAGTTAGGTGACCCCATGTAGAAGAGGCACTGGAAGGTATTGAACTTGCAAAATTGCATGACTATTAAGAAAGTGTTCGGTTAATCGGGTCAACCCACTTGGTTTTCAGGCCAACCCACTTGGGCTCGGGCTATTTTCGGTTCAGGCCATTCGGGCTAAATTTTTTTCGGACTAAAATTTTTTAGCCCTAGCCCTCATTTTTTATCGGTCTATTCGGGTCGACCCGTCGGTTTCGAGCTTTTTTGACATCCCTAAAGTTTATTCCCAGAGCAAGAACGAGACCAAAGATGTTTTAATTAATTCACTGCAGTGAATTAATTAAAATAGTTGGGGAGTTCTTATTTAAATTATTAAGGATATTTAATTTACTTCGGGCCTAATGTTTTATGAGCATTAGTAGGAAGTAGTATTTATATTTGCCTCTCTACATAAATTAGGTTTTATCATTTGATCATTGAACCTTGGCAACCAGGGCTGGTAACCGGTCCGGTAAAACCGAACCGGTTTATCGGTTAATCGGAATCAAATAAGGAACAGTTTCCTAATCGGTAACCGAACCGATTAATACTTCGATTAACCGAATTAACCGATTAATAGGATTCAAACACTTGCCCTTTGAAAGAAAGGGTAAGGTCTTATCCACTCCACCAACTAATGACTTATGATTATTTAGAACAAAAAAAAAAAACTTTTATAGAGACTTGTATTTTTATATTAAAAAACAAGAACACCTCTAATAAATGAATTCTCAACCTAGATATCAATTAACGACAATAAAATTAAACAAACTAACACATAATAGAACCAAAAGCCACAATAATAAGTCAATTACTTTCAATCCATAAAAAAGTCTAATGAAATTAGTCTAAACTCCCACAAACATAACATAAAACATAAAGTAACACAAGTCTGAAGTCCAACGCCAACAACAAAGAAACGGATTCAAGGTAAGGCACTTTGGCTTGTCTAGGAACATGTCCACTAGTTCCTCCATGTACTCTATGTCGTCCACCACTACTCATCCCAAGTTGTGTCAAAACTGTAAATTTTTTAAAATTAAAACAAGAAGAATAATTAGCATATTTTTAATGATTTAAATTTTATAGTTTATAAGACATTAAAGTACTCACCCGATTCAAACTCCTTCTCTAACTCAGTTTCAGGCACATTTTCTTCATTTTGGAGAAATTTATCCTATGAACTAGATTTGAGCCAATCCTCAGCGGATATCAAAGCCTCCACCATATTAGCAGTCAACGAGCTTCTAAATTGAGATAAAACACGACCCCCCGTGCTAAATGCAGCCTCAGAAGCAACACTCGATATATGGATAGCAATGATGTCCCTCATCACCATCTCGGATAGAATAGGGAAGCGCGGGCTATTTTTGGACCACCACTGTAGGATATCAAACTGATAACCCCCGATAGCTTTGTGCTTGTATTTCTTTTCAGCAAAGTACACAGTAATCTCTGACATATCGCCTGAATCTTCATCTTCACTATCATCAGAAATAACATCAACATGGCCTCGAGCACCACTAACTCGAGCTTCAATTTGAACCGAAGTACGTGCATTGGCAAGTGCTTCCTCAACTTGAAGTAAGTTGTTTCTTGTAATACTCTAACAACTAATTAAATGAGTTGCGCACCTCCCCCAACAATTCAATCGCTCGCCGAGGAGCATAAACTTTCCTTAAATACTTTTCCACATGTGTGATCTTCTGTCTCGGATCCAACAATACAGCAATGTAAAACAACTTGTTCATTCTCGGGTTCACCTGATCTGTTTCCAACCAATACTTTCCAAGCTTCGCCTTCATCTCATCGGCCATGGCCCTAATCTCAGCATATTCATCCCTCTGTAACTGAGTTATGAACTCAAAGATAGAGCACAATTCCTTGAAAAATAAATGGGCTGAGACATATGTGGTACCTGAGAAGAGAAGTGTCAAATCATGAAATCAAAGATAGAGCACATTTCCTTGAAAAATAAATGGGCTGAGACATATGTGGTATCACTACTAGAAAAACTCTCATAGATAACAGATTTTTTCCGTTATCTATGACAAAAAAAAACGTTGTGTATACTACCGTTGTGTATGATACAAATATATATCTTACACAACGGTTAAAAAATCGTTATGTATAATAACATAGATAATGGTACAATGCGCTCATACATAATGGTCGGTATCCGTTATCTATAAAGCTTATACATAACGGTTTTTTACCGTTATGTATTAAGATTTTTCCATTATGTATTATAAATTTTTATTTTTATTTTTCTATCATAGGTAACACTTTTTTATACTTTTTATAACGGTTTTAACCGTTATCTTTGATAGAAATACATAACATTTTTTTGCACTTTTTATAACAGTTTTTTTCACTCTTTATAAGTGTAATATATTTTTTTAATTTTCCTGTTATTTATCTCAAAAATTTAATTAATAATTCTAAAACAACAAAATGACATTGCCATCGATAACATATATTATATAACATCCAAAATATTCATACATTATCATCCAAATATAATGAAAACATCATATATATTATATTTAACTATATGTTTAATTAAAAAAAATATTACAGATGCGAGCAACTTGCTAGACATTTGAACCGACGTTATCTACTTCAGCCTTCTCGTTAGTAGTAGTCCTCATAGCTCAGTTTTTTGCTGCATTCTCGATTGAAACACGGTGCATCGACTCCCATCAACTTGATCCGCCAAGAACTAGTACTGTTGCAACAAAATTATAAAGGATTACAGAACTATATCCACAAAATATCAAATCAATTAATTCTTACTTTAAGGAAAGTCATACAATATCAGAATTTACTTCAGCATCGACTTCCTCAAGCATTTACTTCTATTGATTGAAGAGTGGCTAAATCCTACCTAAAAAGTTTATACAATATAGCCGATGATGCACCAACCATAATACTAAACCAACTAAATGATGCACCAACCATAATACTAAATCAACAAGATGATCCATTCGGAAAACCAGTTGGAATTTGTGAACAAACTGCTACAAAGAAAATAAACTCTCATTTAATGATAAAGCCTCCTAAAATGACTGTCAGACATGGCCTTAAAGTGTCAAAAATCTTCTTCCATCCATCTTGAAACATATTCTCATTTCTTAATTCCTTATACTTACAATTCACAAAAATTTATTTGCTGAGTATGGCAAAATATTCAGTATTTTCACTTAAGACAGATAGCACCCATATAGAAAGGAAATTCGATAAACTAACTCCCAAGTTGGAACACCCCAATTACACAAAACAAATAAATTAGAATACACCGAGATTTCATGAGTCCATCAATGCTACTAATTAAATTTACAAAAAATCAGAAGACTAACCTTCCTTGGTCATCACCCAACATTAGGGATGAAATTACGACCTCAGCAGATTCGTCATAAAAGTAAACCTACAAGTCCAAAAATTTCAGATATGAGCAATGAGAAAATCATTTAGGGCAAGAAAAAAAGGAATATACATTGAAACATATTCTTTATTTTTAAGCCATATTTTTATCAAGTAAAAAAGCAAGCTCTAGAGCCTAAGTAAAAGCTTTTCCATTTGTAGTGGCCATATAACTTGTGTCATCATACACTATGTAGGTAACATCTTCTTGAGCAACAACTTTTACATAATAGCAGCTGTCTCACTTTGTTTAGCTCGTTTACGAACTAACATGTCTGGCATTTTGAAGAGTTAAAAAGCGTATCAGCCTCCTAGATTCATCAATGATTAGCCATCAATAATGCAAAGGAGTTTCTCTGCACTGAGAGCCAACGCACATGCAGCCAGAGTTTTCCAAGAAGAGCTGGAGCTCTTTCAATCGTCATATTGAAAGGAACTCAATGAAGAATTCTAACAGCATACAATAAAAATAGATGCATAAATTATGAAAGCGTAGATATGTCAAGGCAGTGGAGATGGGTAAAACTCACGTATACGAGAAACATCTACTTTCTTAACTTCACCCGTTGATCCATAATCAATTCCTTCTACTACTCCTCTTCTCTGCAAAGCCAAAGACACCAAATTTCAGCATACTAATGATCAAGAAACAAATGAGCTGTAGGAATGACATGATATTGAACAAGATGCTGAAACCGAAGAAGACGTCTTCTAACCTTAGCTGCCAGGAAATTACCACTTGCAACACTATAACACCATCTGAAAAATATTTGGGTTCACATCCTGAGACACCAAAAACAGTTTCACACTAAGCAACAATAAATCCTCTGAACAATCGAATAATCTCACTATGAAAAAAAAGGGATAAACAAAGTAAAAGAAATTAAGAGGGTGTTTGGCTGAGCTTATAAGCTCCTCAAAATAGCTTATAAGCTGTTTAGGGGCTTATAAGCTCCTTCAAAGTGTTTGGCAAAATAAGCTCCTAAAATAAGCTCCCAATAAGTTCCTCTACCCCTACTTATTTTTTTATAATCTCATATTCAACAATCATTTTACAAATATTTTTCAACTATAATTTATTATTTTCATCATATATCATTCGAATTTATTTTTCTTTGATTTTCTCTCTCTAAAAAAATATTTTTTCTCTCTCGCAAAAAAATTCTCTCTCGCAAAAAAATTCTCTCTCTAACTTATAAGCTCAATTATCTAGACACTTTAACAACTTATAAGCTCTTAAAAATTATATCTTATAAGCTCTTGAAACATTTTATAAGCTTCAAGAGCTTATAAGCTCTTTAAAATAAGCTTAGCCAAACACCCTCTAAAAGGAATGCCCAAGCTAAAACAACCACAAATCACCAGACTAATTCAAACACCGCCATCATCTGACCTCTCCGAGCAAAACAAGAGACAATTTGAAGTAGGTATTGCATTAAATTGAGATTGTAAATCTAGATAGTGATGCCTTTCCAAGGCCACTGCATAATTTCTGAACTTGTCCACTCTAGATAGTGATGTCTTTCATCCATTTGACGGCTTCTCTTACTCGTCTCACGGACATGCCAATCTCATCCAATCCATCATTCACAATCAAGTTTAGGACGTTAGCAACACAACACATATGCAAATACTTGCCACCAACAACACTTGTCCCCCACCTCTCAAAGTCTGGCTTCATGTACCTAATTGTAGCATCATTTGATGTTGTATTGTCCATTGTGCGACAAAGTACCTTATGCAAGCCCCACTCCTCCACAGATGATAAGATTGCAGTAGCAAGATCATCACCTATACGACTACTGCACTTGCAAAAACTTATTATCTTTTAATTTTATGCAATTTTTACTCCTTGTCAATGCAATGTGTTGTGACACAAATAAAATTTGTGTTGTTGATCCCTGTCCAACAATCAGTCGTGATCGACACTCGTCCCATGCCTTTAGCTTGAAAAAAAGATTTCAAGATCACATTCCGCTCCAAAAACAATCTCATACAATCAGCTCTTATTGTTTGTCTGCCCGAGATCTTGAACATAAGACATGAAGCCTCCATAAACATCTTGAACCCTTCACGCTCGACAAATCTAAATGGAAGTTCATCCATTATGATCATCCGACACAATGCCTTTCTAACAACATTTTGAAGGAATTTCCAACTTGTCAACGACCCTGTTCCATCAATATTGGGTTGTAGGTTGAGAACCAATTGACTAGCAGTTGTTTGATGCCTCTTCAAGCATGAAGTAGTATGGTTCTTCAAAGCAGTTGCTCTGTTTCTATTCGGATCAGCCTTTATTAGTTTGCCATACTGTTTGCATTTCCCTTTCTTAACCTTTTCATCCCCTTCTCTATCCATAATCTGAATATAATCAGCCCAAACAGTGGACCTTGTCCCTAAAGATTTTCGAGCTTTTTTTGCCTTTGGTTCTTCAACTTCTTCACGTGAGTCTTCTTCTAGTTCACGTACTTCAACCTCTTCAAACATATCATCGTCTTCAATTCCAAGCCTATTACTAGCTTGTTGTGTGATAGATTGTGATTCCACCTTCAACTCTCTCCATCTAATCAGAAAACAAGAAGTTAGTCACTACTCCCTTTTCTTGAAGAGCCAAGATATATAATTCCAAGCAATGTCTATTTTTCGAATGTAAACAAAATCAAATTGACAAGACAAAAATTAAATCATTTTCTATGTTAATGGCTTTGGATCAAGTTGAAGCTTTATTGTCTTGGCAATTTATTTTCTTCCCGGGCTCTATTTTTTAATGTTTGATTTTTGAAGAGGACTTTCAAATAACTCCAGATTCTGAACTGATACAACTGGTGGCCAAAACAGATGATAATGAATTCGATGTTGTTTGTGTGCTTCTCGTGTATGTGTATGAATTCCACATTCTATGTAACATAGCATCAATAGCAGTGTATGATCCAGATGCTCAATAGCCAATGCATAAACACCACCAACTCATTACTACAAGTAGAAGCTATATAAATTATATAATTGTCCAACACCAAAACCTATCAAATTGTGGAAAGTTATATGTAACACCGAAATCACTTATGAAACTGATGAAGAAAGCAAAGAGGAGCAAAGCTATGAAACTCATGAAGAGAGCTATTGTCTACTGATGCTCCTCACCAAATCCCCCACATACAATCTGTCATGAAGCACTCACTATTCACCAAGTCACCATCTCCAAAACTTCCTAGAATAAAATTGGACAATGCCTAAAAAATGAAGAAAATAAGAGATCGATGATACCTGATTCAGGTGAAGCGGAGGTGGCTGCTGGCGGAGGGAGCGACGCCAGTGGAGAAAGTGACGATGGTTGTGTAAGTTATAGCCGAGTATCAGTCGATGTGAGAAGAAGAACGATGGTGACTGCCGGCTAGTGCATGAGTTACTGCCAGCGCCGGGATGGTGAAGTAGACGACGGCAGCCGGGGATGGCAGGCGGTAGTCGGTGATGGAAAATGCAGCGGCGGATGGGAGAAAGGGGCTGGGAGAGCGGATATGGCGTGCAGAGCACGGCCGAGGGGGGGAGCAACGGCGCCGGTGCCGATGGGAAGCAAGGCAGGCGCCACGCTGAATCTCACTATCTTTGTATCTCAGAATGAAACAGAAGTACAGAACCCTAACTAATGTAGACTGGTGGGATTTTTGAAATTTTAATATAATAAATTATAAATTAATTAATTTAATAAATTTAAACTGATTAACCGACCGATTAAATCGATTAACCAATAATCAATTTTTTCAGTTCAGTTACGGTTTTAACTGAAAAACCAGCACCGATTTACCAGCCCTATTGGCAGCGCACGCTATGAACAGAAACTTTTAGTTTTTATGGCCTTGTTTTTTAGGAGTTTGTTCTTTCTTTTAATCACTTTCATAATTCAGTTTTGTAGTTTTTTTCATCATTTTCACTCTATCAATTTGGTCGGACCTATCTGGATCATGCCCTTACCCGACATCAAGTCAGGATGGAGAAGACGGTTGAAGAATTACATTCATCCATGTTGGAGATGGCTTATAGGGTTTCAGCCATGGAGCAAACCATAGGTCATCATGACATTCAGCTTACGGAAATGATGATGGCTTAATTGAAAGTCATCGACTCGAAGTTAAAAGTGACCCCTCCTTACACAAGTGGTGATAAAGAGCAAGACGACAGGTACCAGATGCAACAACTGAGCATCCTCCAATATATAGGCTTTACAACTGAGTTGATCGAGCATTTTGGGGACAAATCAGCGATTAACGCATACGAAAGCATGCGCCTCACGAGTCAAACGAGATCGCTGGAGGATTTTGTATCCTTATTTGAAGAGCGGATCCCACAACTTCCACCTTTACCACTGAAACAATATCTGGGCATGTTCTTGGGAGGCCTAAAACCATCTATTCGTGACCAACTACCCGAGTCAGAGTGCATCGATGTTTTGTGCCAATCAGAGCAGCACGTAGACTCGCTCGATCTAGTAGAGCTCCCAAGTTCCAACATAAGTTAGCATTCAGTCCTACCACTTTTACACAACCTACGTCCACTTACCATAGTACTATAAAGAAGTCGAGTGGTTAGCCTCTATCGGGATCGCAGGTGTCGTCAACAACTCGATCAAGGCCTTAGGTCAACCGCAATGCCCGCCATCTCACTAAGGCTGAGGTGTAACAGCCTGGCTCCATACTTGGCGGTTATCCCCACGAACTAACACGGGTCTTTTCTAGCGTATTTTGACTTCACTCGCATGCTCCCAAAAAACTTTCCAAGGGGTCACCCATCTTGGAATTGCTCCAAACCAAACACGCTTAACCTTGGAGTTTCTTCCATGTGGTCACTAGAAAAGAAGATGCATCTTGTTAGTACAAGTAGCATCAATCAAATCATTTAAGCTTTCATCGAATATGCAGTCTCATACCTTCATAATCTTGGAATCACTCTCTTTCTGGTTTCAGTTCATTCATGTACCCCTCCGCTTCGAACGCTCTTTATCTGTGCCTTGTGCACCGGTGATCATTCCTTACTTCTACCTCGTGCATCACATGAGGTCAGAGAGCTTCGAGCAAACGAAAAGTATTATCGCCGTAGATGTTCCGCCAAGTCGTTGTCCATAATCCATGATCCGGAGGACGATGACCCATATTGGGAACCTTGTGGAATATCCTAACCCTTGTTTTGATGATACCAAAATTCATAGGACCTAAATGTAATAGACTAGAATCGTTTTGAACTCAAGTGTTAGAGTTCGTTTCTAGTTTAGTTGCGGTGTCGAAGACTGAAGACTGAAGACTGAAGAATGAAGACTGAAGACTGAAGACTGGAGTTACCAACTGAAGTATCAGTTGAAGAATCAGTCGAAGACTAAATATTTAATGCGCGCCATAGACTGATACTAAAGTCAAGTATCAGTTGGAACATTCCTCCTAGGACTGATCTTCCAACGTTCAGAGGAAGCCACGTACGCTCAAAGTACAGTCGCATTAAATGCAGAGATATCTCAATATCTTATCTCTGCAGAGGTCACTCCTATCTGGTGGCTACTTTTCAGAGATGTCACATCTCCTGTCCTTCAAAGAGAGCCGTTTCCACACAGACAAGGAACCTCGAAGATTGAAGCCTCAGCCCAAATTCGAATTGCTCTCCAACGGAAGAAATCTTGAAGACGATTTACGCCAACGGATCTATTCAAGAGTTCTTCTACAAATAGCGCTCGAGGATCACTTCAATCTTCACCGATTCAACGACATAAGCTGAAGCTCTGCCGAAATAGCTACTCAGCCTAAAGCTTAACCGCTCAAAGCTTGAATCGAAGAAGAGAATTCCAAAGCCAAAATCAGTCACTACTGATTACATACATTCTCTTAGACCCTAGGCATATATTCTGTGTACCCAGAAGCCAAAGGTCAAACTTGCTTCAAAGAACTTGTTCTTTGTAAGTATAGTTGGCACTCGTTTAAACCTCTCCCCCATAAGAGTGTTTGAGTGACTCGGAGATTCAGGAAGGTACTCTGAACTCTGAAAGGGAAGTCTGAGCACGAGGTGTGCTTAGCAGGGAAATCCTACGCGAGTTGTGTAGGTGCTGAAATCCTACGCGAGGTGTGTAGGTGGGGAAATCCTACGCGAGGTGTGTAGGTGCTGAAGAGAGTTTATCTTCAGTTCACGGTTTGCAGTGCACCAGGCAAGCACTTGCGAAGTGGATTGTTGGTCTGATCAACTAGCCGTGGATGTAGGAAAGAGTTTTTCCGAACCACGTAAAAGTCTCTGTGTTATTTACAGCTTTCAGTTTTACATTCTTAACTGTGCTATTTCTATTGATAAAACTGAACACTGACTAACAGCTAGAGAAACCCTAATCCAACTATCTGCTCCACCGAGGCTATTCGAAACTAAGTTTAATTTCCGCTGCGTATGATATCACTCTGACTCACTATCCTCTGATAGTAAGGAAGAGAGATATCACCTTCATCTTTGGAAACACGACTGAAGCCCTTACGTGGATCAGTTAAGTTCCAGTGACTTAACTGATAACTCTTTACTGAAGAGCTTTCAGTATCAGTCGTCAACCCTGTTGGTCAAAAGTAATTTCGGTTAAACAGGTGTCTGGTTTGCATGAAAAGTTTCTTTTCTATCTCTGACTGAGATCCCTCTGATTGAGGTTGGTAGATAGACCAAAAATAGCCTATAGGTGTATTCCCCCCCCATACACCTATTCGAGACCCCCCCGGACCTAACAATTGGTATCAGAGCAGGTTGTTCGCAAGAACTATCTGTCTCTGACTAGTTCCTACTTGAACTAGATCCTCTCTTAAAGGTCTCGAAGAAGTTTTACTCTTTTTTTTGTGCTTGCTATTTGGTCTATCTGCTGTTATCTGTTCTCTCTTTTTTTTATGGAGACTAACCACAGCAGATTATCTTCTCTACCTATGTTTAGTATTGAAAAATACGACATATGGAAGTTTCGGCTTGAAAGCTTCCTCACCGCCTAACATTGCAGAATGTGGGAAGTCATCACCAGCGGTCCGATCATCATCACCGAAACTGTAAAAAGGGTTCCTAATGACATCCATCAGGAACCTTACGATGAGGACCAGCCCAAGTCAAGGGTAGACTTCACCACAGAAGAAAGGAAGCAAGATGAGTTAGACAACCTCGCCAAAAGCATCATCTCCGGCACTGTTCCCGACAAGCATGTCATGAAGATCATCAAGTGCAGAACAACAAAGGAGATGTGGGACATTCTGGAAAGAATGTGCGTAGGTTCTGAGGAAATCAAGGAGAATAAGCTATCCATAGCTTGCCAGAAATTCGACTCTTTCCTCATGCTCAAGAATGAATCTGTCGAGGAAATGGAACAAAGATTCAATCTTATATTGAATGAAGTTCAATCAATTTCCAAAGATAAATACACTCAACGAGAAATCAACCTGAAGATTCTTCGAGCACTGCCACGTGGAGAATGGCAGATCTACTCAGTCGCTCATCAGCATAAGCCAGGATTCAGTCAGCTCCCGACAAACAAGCTTTTCTCCGATCTCATGGCAAATGAGTTCGACCTTATGAGAAATCTTGGTAACAAGAAGGCTGGAGGATCAGACGAAGATGGTCCATCAACCTCAAGAGGAGTTGCACTGAAGGCCTCGATCAGAGAAGGCAAGAAGCAAATCAAGGAGCCAACGGAACTCAACCCTGAGGACTTCTTCAGTCAATATGCCCTATTGACTGACAGATTCAACAAGATGGAGTCCAAGTTCCGGAAGAACAGAAGGTTCCACAAGCAGCACTACAAGGGAAAAGAAAGAGAAGGAGACTCCAGACATTCCACAGATCGAAGCGGAGAAAGGAAGTCAGCCGCTTATGACATCAAAGAATTGGAATGCTTTGGATGTAGAAAGAAAGGGCACTTTCGAAATGAATGCCCTGAATTGACTCCAGCTGAGCGCAGGGAACTAAAAGCGAAGAAAGATCACAGATCTTCGAAGAAGAAAGCAATGGTTGTTGATGATGCTGATTCTTCCAACGACACATCAGAATCATCCGACTACGACAGTTCCAGCTCAGATGATGAGAGCCGAGCCCTGATGGCCAACGAATTAGAAAGTGTAGCCGACAACAGCTATGACAATAGAATGAATGGCCCAGAGGTAAAATCTCTCACAAAAACTCCATATACTGATAACTTCCTGATGCTTTCAGGAGACCACTCAGAATCTGGAGATAGCTCATCCGTTGAAACTGACGAGTTTGATCAGCTCCTGACTGATCACTGTCAGCTGAGGAAAATGTTCGAAGATCTCCTCAAGCAGAATCAGAAAATGGACAAGGAGATCAATGATGAACGAGCTAAACATCAGACAATCATCTACTTTCCGGATGAAACTTGTCTTGATCAGCTAATCATGGAGAACAGCCGACTGGAAGAAGAGCTCAGAGTCTCCAACTCAGAATGTGAAAGAGCATCTCATGAAATCAAGAGGTTCAATCACAAGCTGGAAGAAACAGTCAAGAACTGCATGATGCAGTCTCCCATGATGAGCAACTTTCCATCGAAAGGACTGGTCAACAACATCGGAGGAAAGATTGCAGCTGCCAAAGGAAAGAATATCATGATCATCTCTAAGAATGATCCTTCTGAAATCACAACCTCAGAAGAATCAAGAGACCATGATATGGATGAAGTTCACAAGCGCAGACTGATGGCCAGATCAAATGTTCCACCTCCAAGAAGCTACAGACGAACTAAGGAGGCTCCCAACCAGATCATCTTATTGAAAAGGCTGGAAAGCAGATTTCAGTCAAAGATCCGGGAAGGAACATCAGGAGCCAAGAAGAATCTTCCTCATCAATCCAGGGGGAAGAAAGGCCACATCAGTCGGAAACTGACTTCCTCAGTTCAGTTTCAGAAGGAACAACATACATGGAGATCAAGCAATGCTGAGTCCAGTCGAGCCATGCCAATTCCTCGACGACAAGCCACTGGACGTCAGACAAATCTCCATAAGTCTGCAAAGACTAAAGTATCTCAAGGAAGATACTTCACCGAGCAAAGAAGACCTCAACCACTCATCAGACAGAATTGCTACAAGAGTGAGGCCTTCAAAAGGATTTCTCAATAGAAGAATGCTCACGTGCCACCTGAAGCGCCAACGACATCGATCAGACATCCAACAATGCGCAAAAGATCAGCCAGACCAATTCTGAAGCAGATTTGGGTTCCAAAGGGAACTCGAACTAAAATTGAAGGACCCAAAGTTTGATTGGGTGCCTGAAGCAACTCTTCCTTGCAGGTCAATGTCGGGAAACATAAAAAGAAGGAAGAGGCCAAAGCTTCAATTAGAACGTGGTATCTGGACAGTGGCTGTTTGAAGCATATGACGGGCTACAAAGAATATCTATCCCAGTATGTTGAGAAAGCTGGATCCAAAGTTGCATTCGGAGACAACTCGATTGGAGAAACAAAAGGCTACGGTGTGCTCAACATGGGTAACGCCAGTATCAGTAATGTTAGCTTTGTTTCTGGTCTTAAACATAATCTGTTGTCTGTGAGTCAATTTTGTGACAGTGGTTTCACAGTGAAAATCAAAAAGGATGAATTCACTGTTAGAAACAATCAGAAGAAGGTGGTTCTGAAGGGATTCAGACAAGGGAGTCTCTACGTCGTTTCTTGGGAAGACAGCCCACCAGAAACGTGCCTCATCAGCAAGAGCAGCTCGGAGCTCAATTGGCTATGGCACAAGAGACTCAACCATCTCAACTTCAAGACGATCAACAAACTTGCTAAACATCAACTGGTATAAGGTCTTCCTTCTATTGTATTCCAGAAGAAGCAAGAATGTGAAGCATGCCTCAGAGGAAAGCAGACGCGGACGTCATTCAAGTCAAAAACAGGACACTCCTCTGGAAGGATTCTGCATCTACTTCACATGGATCTGTTTGGCCCGATCACTCCAAGAAGCTACAACGGTAGGAAGTACACCTTGGTAGTTGTGGATGATTATTCACGATATACTTGGGTTATCTTTCTCTTCAAAAAGAAGGAGACACTGGAGGAACTGCCAAAGCTGCTGAGAAGACTGAGCGTTGAAAAGGAAGTCAACATCATCAGCATCAGATCAGATTGTGGGACTGAATTCCTCAATACTGTCATTCGTGAGTATTGTGATGAACAAGGAATCAGCCATCAAACTTCTGCAGCAAGAACTCCACAGCAGAATGGAGTTGCAGAAAGAAGAAACCGGTCTCTAAAGGAAGCAGCCAGGACGATGCTAGCCGAGTCAAAACTCCCCTTGAAGTTTTGGGCCGAAGCAGTCAACAACGCATGCTACACATAGAATCGCTCCTTCCTCACTTAGAGACATGGAAGAACTCCATACGAGTTATGGAAGAACAGAAAGCCTTCGATTGCCTACTTTCATTCTTTCGGTTCTAAGTGTTTCATACACAACAATGATAAGAAGAGGTTGAACACCTTCGATAGCAAGGCTGATCCAGGAGTCTTCCTTGGATACTCTGGAACAGAACGTTCAAGCAAAGCCTATCGAGTGTTCAATACTCAAACTCTTTGTGTAGAAGAAACACCTCATGTGATCTTTGATGAGTCTACAGATGGTTTCAGGGAACAAGATGCTGAAAAGGGTGTTCAGATCACGGAAGGTTCCAAAGCTGAAATCCACACTGTCGAGCCCTCTACTGTCTTGGTGTGGGGACCTGGCAAAGATGAAGATGCTGAGATGCTTCAGTATCAGAAGATCAACCAACGGTCTGAAGTCCAGACTGGAGCCAATACAGATGGCATCAGTCAAGGGGGAACTCCAGTTGCTGAAGTTCAAGTTGAACGCGCAGAAGCCGCAACAGCTCAACTCACCCCTGCTCCAGAAGGTGCTCAACATCCCAGAGCTATTCTGACCGAAGAAGCTCCACCATCCCCTGAGGAGATCAAGAAGTATCGAAGATGGTTTGAACTCCACTCTAAGGAGAACATCATTGGAGAACCATCAGATGGCGTCAAGACTCGGAGATCAATGTGCAACCTCGTCTTCGACATCAACCAGAACTGTATCAACGAAGATAAGAATTTCAGCTGTTTCTTATGAACTACAGAGCCCAAGAATATTGAAGAAGCTCTGAAGTCCACTGAATGGGTCATCGCAATGCTAGAGGAACTCAATGAATTCAACCAGAATTCAGTTTGGGAGCTTGTGGATCGACCAGACGATGCAAAGGTGATTGGCTTGAAATGGATTTTCAAGAACAAGGAAGACAAAGAAGGAAACGTTGTGAGAAACAAAGCAAGGCTTGTGGCTAAAGGATACAGTCAAGAAGAAGGAATCGACTACGACGAGACATTCGCCCCAGTTGCCAGATTGGAAGCAGTCAGACTCTTCTTAGCCTTCGCAGCTCACAAAGGTTTCAAGGTACACCAAATGGATGTCAAGTGTGCATTTATTAATGGAGTGCTCACAGATGAAGTCTATGTAGAACAACCTCCTGGATTTGAGGTTGCTGGACCAGAAAAGGTGTACAAGCTGAAGAAAGCGCTCTATGGGTTGAAGCAAGCACCAAGAGCGTGATATGATACTGTCTCTGAGTATCTGATTGAACAAGGCTTCAAAAAGGGATCTGTGGACAGAACCTTGTTCACTCTCAAAGAAGGAGAAGATCTCTTGCTTGTTCAAATTTATGTCGATGACATAATCTTCGGATCCAAATCCGAACGCATGTGCAATAAGTTTGCTGACATCATGACGAACAAATTTCAAATGTCCATGATGGGAGAAATGAATTTCTTTCTCGGATTGCAAGTCAAGCAAACCAAAGAAGGAATACTGATCAGCCAGTCCAAGTATGCCAAGGAGCTGATAGCTAAGTTCGGTATTCAGCACATGAAATCAGTCAAGATCTCAATGAACACAAACTGGAAAGTTGATCCAGGTTCAGAAGGAAGCTCTGTCTCTTCGAAGAAGTACAGAGAAATCATTGGATCTTTGCTGTATTTGACTGCGAGCAGACCAGATATCGCATTTGCAGTCGGGGTTTGTGCAAGATATCAATCAGATCCTAAGGAAGCTCATTTGGATGCAGCTAAGCGGATTCTGAGATATCTCAAGGGCACACCCAATTTAGGATTGTGGTACCCAGCAGACGACGACATCAAGCTCACCGGATTTTCAGACTCCGACTTCGGTGGATGCAAGCTTGATCGCAAGTCAACCTCCGAAACATGTCAATTCCTAGGCAACAAGCTCATCTCTTGGTTTTCAAAGAAGCAGACTTCAGTCGCCACCTCTACAACTGAAGCTGAATATGTTGCTGCCGGAAGCTGCTGCTCACAAATCCTGTGGTTAGTCCATCAACTAAAGGACTATGGGATCGAGGAAAAGGAAGTTCCTATCTATTGCGACAGCTCCAGTGCTATTGCAATCTCCCAGAATCCAGTTCATCACACCAGAGTCAAACATATTGAGATTCGACATCACTTCATTCGTGATCATGTCGAAAAGAAGAATATCTCTGTGGAATGGATTCCCACTGCTATTCAGAGAGCAGACCTGCTGACCAAGGCTCTTCCAGAAGAAAGGTTCAATGATCTTTGTGCAAAGATCGGCCTCATCAACCCTGAAGAGTGATGTTGTGTTTGAAGATTTTCTCAAACAGTCATGCTGACTGGTGGTCAACCAACTGCTGCTTCTACGATCGCCGACGTGGAAAGCAATGAAGTCCAAATGCTCATCTGAAGAAGAAGTCATCCTGATAATTCAACCAGGATCACGTGGTATCAACTGACTACTATGTTCAGTTGATCAGTAAGTATTTTAAATGCTTACCTTTTCAAAAATCAGTTATTTCAGCTTAGAGCTTTAAATGTTTAGTTCAAAACCTTTTCTCTAACTGATCAGTTTCTTTCAAAAAACTTTAATTGATTGTTGGAATTGTTGGAATTATTGGAAAATGGAATATCCGAAAAGGACAAGATTTTTTTTATAAAGAGAAAATCTGTTTTGATTGAACTTGTCCTGATCTTTTTGCCAAAAATCCTTCCAACCTTTTTGCCTCTGCAATAAAATTTCTAGAAACGCTCATTGACATGACATATGTAATGATGCTTATCGAAGTCCCTCGCAGTGACGGCGGACGCAAAATTTTTCTTCAATTGCATTTTAGGCACAGTTTTCGAAAAACCTTTTCATCTTCTACATGGTTCACATCTTGTCTATTTATACACCATGCCGTCTTCACGATTTTTCTGCGTCAACTAACAACTCTCCACAGCCTTCACTGTGAGAAAAAGTTTCAATTTTTTTTCCAAAGTTGCAGAGAAAAATTGTTCCGACTAAAGGAGAAATCTATGACTGCAAAGTCATGGAGTGGAAGAATGACGCTCATAGTCTTGGTCTTCACCGGACCCTTCCACTGGATCACAACGTCTCTCCGACGTCAAAGTTTGCTCTACCCTCACTTGTATCCAGCGAAGCGAGTGTCTTCTATCCTCATGCCCGGTGCATCGGCTTGAAGTATCTGTCTGAAATAACACAGACTTCACCGTCTTCACATAGAGGCCTCTTGCCCACTGTGAAGCTTCGATGCCAAGCAACAACAATGAGCAGGAGCTCGTTGTCAACCGGCGCAACATCGACCGTGTCTATCCTCACGATAGCCACTCAGTCGATTTTCCTCCTACACACAATTCCTCTCACATACCTCTTTCTCTTCACCATCAACCCTCCTCTCAACCTGATCCCACCCCGTTCTCCATCTCCTTCCTCCCTCCTCTCCTCACTCTTCATTTTTCTTTTTCTAAACCCTCCGCCTTCTCCGTATACCTCTGACCCTCAGCATCTTTCTCTGGAGCATTCTGCGATTCAGTTTCCACGCAGCGGTCTTAGCTTCATCCTTCAGTCAAAATCCCGCCTTTTTGATGTTGCCAAAAATGGGGAAATTCTTAAGAGACTTATTCTCAAAAGACTGAAGACGATCAAGCGAAATGATCATCCTATCTCATCAGGATGATCATGAGGAAGATTAACCAGAGGATAAGACCTAAATTCAACGGAAAACAAGTGAGAGTGGAACAAGCTTAGGAATATGAAGACACGAAGACAGAAGATGAAGATCAAGAAGTTCAAGGCGCAGCCAAGCAGACTGCTGGAGTCCATGGTTTATCCATGATGTTTTTTTTTTGTTTTTCGTGTTACTCCAATGTAAGTCTTGCTCTGTACCTCGACTGATGGCTTATCAGTCCTTTTAATGAAATGAACTTCTTATTGATCTCACCCTGAAGACAATGACTCTTTGTCCAGGCTCTGATTTATGGTTTTTCTGTCTTCTTTAAGTTCTGTGTTTAGAACTGTTTTCGTTCTTGCTCTAAGTACAAGTTGTTTAGATTCTATTGTTAAGGGGGAACTGTTTTCTCTCCTTGTACTGAGAGCTCAGTCTTTTTATTGTCTAGAACTGCTGTGTGGTTTTGGCATCATCAAAAAGGGGGAAATTGTTGGGAACCTTGTGGAATATCCTAACCCTTGTTTTGATGATACCAAAATTCATAGGACCTAAATGTAATAGACTAGAATCGTTTTGAACTCAAGTGTTAGAGTTCGTTTCTAGTTTAGTTGCGGTGTCGAAGACTGAAGACTGAAGACTGAAGAATGAAGACTGAAGACTGAAGACTGGAGTTACCAACTGAAGTATCAGTTGAAGACTGATTATTTAATGCGCGTCATAGACTGATACTAAAGTCAAGTATCAGTTGGAACATTCCTCCTAGGACTGATCTTCCAACGTTCAGAGGAAGCCACGTACGCTCAAAGTACAGCAACATTAAATGCAGAGATATCTCAATATCTTATCTCTGCAGAGGTCATTCCTATCTGGTGGCTACTTTTCAGAGATGTCACATCTCCTGTCCTTCAAAGAGAGTCGTTTCCACACAGAAAAGGAACCTCGAAGATTGAAGCCTCAGCCCAAATTCGAATTGCTCTCCAACGGAAGAAATCTTGAAGACAATTTACGCCAACGGATCTATTCAAGAGTTCTTCTACAAATAGCGCTCGAGGATCACTTCAATCTTCACCGATTCAACGACATAAGCTGAAGCTCTGCCGAAATAGCTACTCAGCCT
Source organism: Salvia miltiorrhiza (assembly GCF_028751815.1). Lineage (NCBI taxonomy): Eukaryota > Viridiplantae > Streptophyta > Magnoliopsida > Lamiales > Lamiaceae > Salvia > Salvia miltiorrhiza. The sequence goes on along the minus strand of NC_080393.1, from coordinate 33,997,438 downwards.
AAAGCTTAACCGCTCAAAGCTTGAATCGAAAAAGAGAATTCCAAAGCCAAAATCAGTCACTACTGATTACATACATTCTCTTAGACCCCAGGCATATATTCTGTGTACCCAGAAGCCAAAGGTCAAACTTGCTTCAAAGAACTTGTTCTTTGTAAGTATAGTTGGCACTCGTTTAAACCTCTCCCCCATAAGAGTGTTTGACTGACTCGGAGATTCAGGAAGATACTCTGAACTCTGAAAGGGAAGTCTGAGCACGAGGTGTGCTTAGCAGGGAAATCCTACGCGAGTTGTGTAGGTGCTAAAATCCTGCGCGAGGTGTGTAGGTGGGGAAATCCTACGCGAGGTGTGTAGGTGCTGAAGAGAGTTTATCTTCAGTTCACGGTTTGCAGTGCACCAGGCAAGCACTTGCGGAGTGGATTGTTGGTCTGATCAACCAGCCTGTGGATGTAGGAAAGAGTTTTTTCGAATCACGTAAAAGTCTCTGTGTTATTTACAGCTTTCAGTTTTACATTCTTAAATGTGCTATTTCTATTGATAAAACTGAACACTGACTAACAACTAGAGAAACCCTAATCCAACTATCTGCTCCACCGAGGCTATTCGAAACTAAGTTTAATTTCCGCTGCGTATGATATCACTCTGACTCACTATCCTCTGATAGTAAGGAAGAGAGATATCACCTTCATCTTTGCAAACACGACTGAAGCCCTTACGTGGATCAGTTAAGTTCTAGTAACTTAACTGATAACTCTTTACTGAAGAGCTTTCAGTATCAGTCGTCAACCCTGTTGGTCAAAAGTAATTTCGGTTAAACAGGTGTCTGGTTTGCATGAAAAGTTTCTTTTCTATCTCTGACTGAGATCCCTCTGATTGAGGTTGGTAGATAGACCAAAAATAGCCTATAGGTGTATTCCCCCTCCCCATACACCTATTCGAGACCCCCCCGGACCTAACAACCCACCCAGAAAAAGGGGAAGAAAAACGGGAGTGTTAGCATGTTACAGATGTCGGGGAGAAGGATTTTATGGTTGAACTGAAACAACTACAACTATCTCGTATGTCTTCCAATGGTTTCGACAGAGCTTAGACTTTGAAGTAGTTTAGCCGTGTGGAGGGTCGTCGTTTATTGACCATGATAGATAGCGAAGTAAAACATTGTTTTATCGTGGCCCATGTAGTTCATGCTTAGGGTTTGGTCGTGGATTCCATGTCTATTTTTGTAGTCGTGTTAGGAGATGGAACGAGAGTACAAACTAAAGAAGTTTCTAAGGCAGTCCTCTTTATAATCTCTGGTCATTTATTTTATATCACTTGCTTCGTGTTTTCTCTAAATAATGTCAACGTGATTATGGAGGGTCTCTTGTCTTACCCAATTGGGCAATGTCACTACCAATTGCTCTAAGCTCTCAATGAGATTTCAGGTGGATGGCAAAGAGATATGCTTGTAAGGGGACTCCACCTTGACCTAGCAGGCTTGTCTACGGGCTGATTTATGCTTGTTCGAGTCAGGTGATGAGGCGTGGCTATTATGAACTGTGGATAAGTCTTTTGGCACTTTCTCATCTTTTACTGACGCACAGCGGAAAGAGTTCGATGTGGTGCTATCAAATTTTGATGCAGTAATGCAAGCACCAACATGTCTGCCCCCATCACGGCGCAACGACCACTATATCGTGTTGCACGATGAAAATTCACCTATTTATGTCCATCTATATCTATACAGTAAAAACAAAAGGACAAGATGCTCATCACCGAAATTAACCAGCCAAGTAATTATTCTAGTCCAATGTTGTTGGTTCGGAAGAAATATGGATCGTGGCAATTTCACGTTGATTATCGGGCCCTCAACAAGGTCACAGTGGCAAATAAATATCTCATTTCAGTCATTCATGAGCTACTTGATGAGCTCCATGGCGCACTTTGGTTCAGTAAGCTCGATTTGCGAGTTGATTACTATAAGATACTTAGTGCTGATGAGGATGTGTTGAAGAAAATTTTTAGAACTCCTTTCGGCCACTATGAGTTTCTGGAGATGCCGTTTGGGCTTACTGAGGCCCCAACCACATTTCAGTGCCTCATGAATGATATATTTTGACCCACATCTGAGGAAGTTTGTGCTCATGTTTTTTAACAACATCTTGGAATACATCACCACTTCTTGGACAACTTATCTACAACACTTATCAAGGCACTTGGTATCCTTGCTAATCACTCTTTAATTATTAACCCTAAAAATTATGTTCTCGGCACTATAAATGTCTAACATTTGGGCCACATTATTTCTAGTAAGGAAGAGCGAATGGATCCTGTCAAGATTGGTGTCGTGTTAAAGTGGCCAATTCCAACATCTCTCAAAGGGTTGTGGGGGTTTCTTGGTCTGACTGGTTACTATCATCGTTTCATTTGTGGTCATGGTAAGATCCTAGTTGAACCTCTTCACGAGAGAGATTATATTCTTGCTATTCTCAAGGCTAATCCGGAACGAGCTCAACGAAAAATGATTAAGAAAGTTAATAAGCACCGTAGAGCGTTGGTGTTTACAGTGGGAGATATGGTGTATCTCAAATTCAGGTCATACCGACAACGCAGTTTTGTTCCAGTCAGGATTCTAAAGTAGCTTCTCACTTTTATGGGCCGTTCGAGGTTATTCGTATTAGTAGGGGTGTGCATTCGGTCGTTTTTTTGCTAAAATCAAACCAAGCCAAATGTATATTTGATTTTTAAAAAAATCGAATCGAACCGAAATAACCAAACCGAAAAATAAAAAATTTTATATTAAAAATTGAATCAAACCAAAAAATTGAAATAATAAAAAAAACCGAATAAACCTAAAAATCGAAGAAAGAAAATAAAAAACATAAGAAAAAAAATAAAATAAAATTGTACTCTCTCCTCCACGATATCATTTTCACTTTATGGACGGCACGAGTTTTAAGAAAATGGTGGATTGTAGTTGATAGTAGTGAGTATTATTGTGAGTGGAGTTTGTGAACCATATTGCCATAAATGGAAGTGGAAATGATATTGTGGACGGACCGAAATGGCAAAAGTGGAAATGATATCGTGGACGGAGGGAGTATTTCATATGAAAATTATATATATATAGGGAAGGGATCAATAGAGAAGCTAAATATTGTGGAGAAGAGAGAAGTGATCTGAGCCATTTAAATCCATGGATCGGACGGCCCTAATGTAGGCTGATCTGGAAGTTCCTTTTTAATAAAAAGGTTACAAATGTAATTCCAATTTTTAGTATATCTCAACCACCTATAAATATGCAAACGAAAATCTCTTCTTTTTTGGTAGATTATGTGTATTTGGTTTAACTTTCCTATTTTTAATGTTAAATCTAGGGATGTCAATGCAGCCCGAAACCCATGGGCCGACCCGAATAACCCGACAAAATTAGAGGGTTAGGGTTGAAAAATCGCAACCCGAAAAAACCTCCAGCCCGATTAGCCCGCACCCGACTAACCCGGAACCCGATAGGGCTAGCCCGAAAACCCAGTGGGCTGGCCCGGTGGGCTGACGGAACTTCTGCTATGTTTAGATCTATGGTATTTGCTTAAATATATATATATATATATATATATATATATATATATATATATATATATATGTAGCCTCATTAAAAAAAAGTGAAATTAATTAGTTAGAATATGTGTGTGTGTGTGTGTGTGTGTGCAATCTCATTAAAAAAAAGTGAAATTAATTACGGATTTTTTGTAGAAATTGATTATTAGTATCTCATTTTAAAGTGATACCAATTTTTTTTTTTCTGTCAATGAGACGTGCATGGCAAATCCACTAATTATTCAGTAATAATCCAGATTGATTCCAGTGCATTGATACATGTTAAATTTTACTATCTCATTTTAATATAATTTTGTTTATGTAATCTTGAATATCTTATATTTTTGCATTTCATGCTTTGCTATATAATTTATATCTTTAATATCTATGTATATTTTATACATTATACATTAGATCATTAGGAATAATAAAATACAAATGATAATTTTATTTTGAGTGGATTTTTAAAATGGCAACTTTCATATTGTAAAATTAAAAATTGTCCACTAAGATAAAAATATTAAAAAATGGTCACTGTTACCAAAATACCCTTCCACATTAAAAATTAAAAAAAATGTCCACTTTACATCACCCCTTTAAAAAATCCCGCAATTCACAACCAGTGTAAATTCACAACCAAAATTTTTTGGTTGTGAATTCACACTGGTTGTGAATTGAGAATTCACAACCAGTCGAATTCACAACCAGAATTTTTTGTTTGTGAATTCACAATCAGTCGAATTCACAGCCAAAATTTAATTCGCAATCAGTCGAATTCACAACCAAAATTTAATTCACAACCAGATTTATGTTGGTTGTGAATTCACAATCAGTCGAATTCACAACTAGAATTTATTTTGGTTGTGAATTCAAGTAGTTGTGAGTTTGAGTTTTTAAAGTTTGAATTCACAATTAAAACTGTAATTTATTTTGATTGTGAATTTATAGATTTGGTTGTAAATTCAAGAATATTAAGTTGTAAATTTATCGAGCTAGTTGTGAATTCATCGACCTCGTTGTGAATTATTACGATTGTGAATTCATAACTGAACTGAAACACTAAATTCACAACTGAATTGAAACTAAACTGAACTGAAACATTAAATTCACAACTAAACTGAAACCCTAAACCCTAAACCCTAAACCCTAAACCTAAACCCTAGTTGTGAATTGTTACGATTGTGAATTCACAACTGAACTGAAACACTAAATTCACAACTGAACTGAAACATTAAATTCACAACTAAACTGAAACCCTAAACCTAAACCCTAGTTGTGAATTGTTACGATTGTGAATTCACAACTGAACTGAAACATTAAATTCACAACTGAACTTAACTGAAACTTAACTGAAACTGAACTGAATTGAACTGAAACCCTAAACACTAAACCCTAAACCCTAAACCTAAACCCTAGTTGTGAATTCACAACTGAACTGAAACTGAAACTGAAACTGAACTGAACTGAACTGAACCCTATACCCTAAAAACTAAACTCTAAACTCTAAAACCTAAACCCTAAACATAAACCCTAGTTGTGAATTGTTACGATTGTGAATTCACAACTGAACTGAACTGAAACACTAAACCCTAAACATAAACCTAGGGCTGGGAATTTCGGGATCGGGTAATCGGGTACCCGATACCCGACCCGAAAAAATCGGGTATAGGGTACCCGATACCCGAAAAAATTGGGATCGGGTTCGGGATCGGGTATTTAGGGTATAAAAAAATCGGGTATCGGGTATACCCGATCGGGTATCGGGTATACCCGAAATACCCGAATTGTTTATTAAATATATTTTAAACTATTTTCAATTCCCAAATCCCATTTTCAACACGCAGCCTCCCGAATTGCTCTGTTCCCATTTTCAATTCCCAAATCCCAATCCCAAACCCAGCCTCCCGCCCGGCCGCCCCCCACTCCAGAAAGGCAGAAATCGTTCCAGTCTCCGGCGACCCAGCGGCGCCCCTCGCCCGCCCGCCGTTCTCCTCGGCCGTCGCCAGTGGGAAGCTCGCTCCCAGTCCCACCGCGACCCTCGCCCAGTCGCTCCGCCTCCGAGCTCCAACGACAGGTGAGCGGCGCCCCTCGCCGCCCGTCATCGCCCAGACCAGAGCCAATCGCTAGTGAGCGGCGACCCAGCGACGCCCCTCGCCGCCCGTCTTCTTCTTCTTTTTTTTTTTTTTTTTTTTAAAATACAGATCTGTATGTGTTATCGAATTTGGTCATCGAATTTGGTCTGATTTTGTGTATGAATTTGGTCTGATTTGGTGTATGAATTTGGTCATCGAATTTGGTCAGCTTTTCTGTATGAATTTGGTCATCGAAATATCCGATTTGGACTTTTCTGTATGAATTTGGTCATCGAATTTCGACTGAATTTGCTGCTGCTGCTGTAAAAACTATCGGGTATTTCGGGTACCCGAATACCCGAATCGGATACCCGACTCGGGTATTAGGGTAACCGATTTCAGAATCGGGTTCGGGATCGGGTGGGGGTTTTGGTCAATTTTCGGGTTCGGGTACCCGATTTTTTTGGGTAGGGTGCCCGAACCCGACCCGATTCCCAGCCCTACATAAACCCTAGTTGTGAATTCACAACTGAACTGAAACTGAAACTGAACTGAACCCTAAACCCTAAAAACTAAACCCTAAACCCTAAAACCTAAACCCTAAACCCAATCTAAACCCTAAACCCTAAACAGTCGAATTCACAACAAGAATTTTTTGGTTGTGTATTTACAACCAAAATTTAATACATAGCAAGAACTTTTTGTTGGGAATTCACAACCAGTAAAATTCACAATCAGAATTTAATTCACAACTAGAATTTATTTTGGTTGTGAATTCAAGTAGTTGTGAATTTGTAGTTTTTAAAGTTTGAATTCACAACTAAAACTAGAATTTATTTTGATTGTGAATTCGAGTTTTAGTTGTGAATTAATAAATCTGGTTGTGAATTCAAGAATATTAAGTTGTGAATTCATAGATTTGGTCGTGAATTCAAAAACATTAAGCTGTGAATTCATAAATCTGGTTGTGAATTTAAGAACGTTAAGTTGTGAATTCATAGATCTGATCGTGAATTCAAGAAAATTAAATTGTGAATTCACATATCTGACTGTGAATTCAAAAATATTAAAAATAAATACAAAAAAAAATCACTTTCCAAAGATGCCTTGAGGCCTTGTCGTTTGAATTCTGTGTAAGCATCTGTTGCTTCTTTGTACAAACCCTCTTTACAATAAACACTCATCAAAGCTTAGTATGTTAGCAAGTTAGGATACAAATTCTCGTGTTTCATCTCTGCAAATAGCTCCTTATTAACCTTACCATACATCCCCTGTTTTCCAAATCCATCCAACATTGTACGTGAAAATCCTTCTTAACCCTTATGCTCTCCATCTCCTTCCCAATAGCAAAAGCCTCGTGAAATTTGGCAAGACTCGCATAAATATGTCCAACCCAAATCTAAAACAAATCAATAAAGGCTTAGGCAAAGGCAACACCAGAAAGTGAAGATCTCATTCTTCCACTCCAATTTTGCCACATCCACTTCGGCCTCTTCCTAATATCCTTTATCCAACCGCCATCCACGCTCCTGCTCAATCCATCATCAATGAAATCTCCAACTCTCTTCCCCTTTCTCGTCGGCTGCACAAGATAATCGCCGGAGAAGCACGCGTAGCAGTACGACGCCGCGTCGCCGCCTAATAGCTTCTGCAACTTCTCAATCGGAAGAAACTCGAGCGGTATCCTACACCATTGCTGCTTTTGTAGCTCCGCCAAGAGGATGATGACAACAACTCACCGGAATGAGAGGCGGCGATAGGAGGAGGTGTTGCGAGCTGGAGGAGATCTCGAAGGATGGAGGAGGAGGCGAGATCTGGTGCAGCAGAGCAATGAATGCGGTGGGGACTCCTCGGCCTCCGGCGCCCGAGAATCGAAGTCCGATGAGTATTCCAGCGAGTAATCTCCGCCGCCGGAGGAGATGATACTACTGGAGGCAGACGCGGTGGTGGCAGCCTTGTAGTTGCTGCTCGCCGAGAATCAGAGGGCGGCGACGGGGAGGCAGAGAGCTGCTACTGTTGGCCGCCGCCGAAAAATATGAGGGAGAGGAGATAGTGGAGAGAGATAGAGAAGAGAGAATGAGAGATGAGAGAGAGAGAGAATACGCAGACCTAGAGAGAGAAAAAGAAGAGAGGTAGAAAAAGAGAGAGAAAGAGAGAGAGAGTACAGCGAGAGAATTTTTAATTTTTGAGGGCAGGGGCATTTTTGTCTTTTCGCTCAAAAACTGGCCAGATTTTAATATTTTTATTTCATAGGCTAAAATTTAATTTTACAATATGAAAGTGGACACTTTTATATATTTGCTCTTTTATTTTTACGCCTTTAACCTGATTAGCCTGATGGGCTAGCCCGAAATCCGAAAGTTTAGGGTTAGGGTTGAAGATTTACAACCCGAAAAAATCTCCAACCCGATTAGCCCGCACCCGACTAACCCGGAACCCGATAGGACCAGCCCGAAAACCCGGTGGGCTGACCCGATTGACATCCCTAGCTAAATCTAATCACATTAATTATGGAAAGGATTATACTTGCTTTCCGGAAATTTACTTTATCATTTCAAGTCTTATACTTTAGAATTCTAACTTGTTTTATTATTATTATTATTATTATTATTATTATTATTATTATTATTATTATTATTATTATTATTATTATTATTATTATTATTATTATTATTGCTACTACTACTACTACTACTTTAATTTATTGCGTTTTTGTATATATATGTTGATGTATTATTTTCATTTTTATGTATCCCTCATATTAATATTTAAAATTCATGAAATAATATGTCTTTGCTTTGGAGAAGACTTTAATTAATTTGCTTCTGCTCTTTCGTTTATTTTATGCATATCAGTTAAATGCTACATTCAACAGAGTATGTATTTCATATTTTGTAACATTCATTAGATTGTTCACATTATTCTCACAACTTGAAAGTTTATTAAGTTTAACATGTAAAATTATTCATATCCGTTAAATGTTCATTCACCAGAGTATGTATTTCATAATTTGTAACATATTCAGTACATTTTTCACCTTATTCACTGGTGTTTCATGAAACCAACACCTAAACTACGGGGTGAAAAACATAAACTATACCTAGTAAAGTTGATCGGAAAGAGCAAAGTGGCGATCGGAGAATTGAGCACAAGAGCAAAATATAACTGTTGTATTTAAAAGTAGATGATAGCGTAATTGTGATACACGAGCTGAGGTCTATTTATAGATTACAATTGAGGGTAAAAAGGTAAAATAGGTGTAAGCGCATGTATTTGACGTGATCGAAGGGTATATCCGGAATTTCATCTTTACGCGGGAAGTCTTCTGCGTTTCTGTCGATATCTCTGATGGAGATGTTCTTTCTGGCATGGCTGACTTCTCTGACGTGAATGACTCCTCTGACGTGAATGACTTCTCTGACGTGAATGACTCCTCTGACGTGAATGACTTCTCTGATGTGGAAGACTTCTCTGACGTGGAGGACTTCTCTGGTGTGGAAGACTTCTCTGGTGTGGGGAACTTCTCTGCCGATGATGACTTCTCTGGCGAAAGCCATTCCTCTGGTGGATGAGTCGTCTCTGATGGATGAAATCCCTCTTGGTAAAAATGATTCTTTTGACCAGTATGATCCCTCTGATGAGGATGATTCCTCTGATTTGTATCCTTTCTCTACTTTGCACATATTACTCCTCATCAACCACTCCCCCCTCTGGTCTGGTTGAACCGGGTATTCTTCGTGTTCAACCATTGAAGTATTGTAAAAGCTGATGCTATGATGTTCTCCCTGATCCCTGCAAATCATGAAAACACGAAAACCTCAATACTATAAGAAAGCAAATATAAACCTTACAAATTATTCTCCAGTGTTTTTGTTACTCCCACCCTCTGGTCTGGCTAGTTCACTCTGGATTAGTGCAACTAGTCAGAAGACTCGCCCGCATGGGTGACGTCACCCGCATTAAATGCCTGTCCGAGCTACAGTGCTTTTCCCGTACCCCGAGGTTATCTTTTTAACCTTTGCGTCCTTTCGTCTTTCCGTAGGGATTTTTAGCCGTCGATTTATTTCCGTATGCCACGTGTCGTTCATCCCGCATGTTGGTAGTTGCCCGCGTATATTTTTACTTAGTCGATTCGAACTCCCATTTTTCACTATTCTTCTTATCCGATTTTCTCAAACTTCTTCATCTGCGAATTCCGGCGATTCTCCCTTTCTGTTCCGGCGTACCCTCAGCGACCCTTCTGCTCCGGTATTTACAATCAAACTTTATTTGACCTAGGTAATTCGCGTACCCTCCTTTCCCAATTCTTGTGATTAGTTGTAGCGTGTTGGTGTAATTATTTGGTGCTCTGATTGAGCGTGTTAGAAAACCCTAGGATTGGTATTTCTGCTAATGGCTTCCACTTCCGCTCCTCAACCCTCGCGTTCACCCTCTCCTTCTTCCCGAACTTCTTCATCTTCCTCTCCCCAACTCCAGGATCTTGATAACCTTCCTTCCCCCTCTGCTTCTTATGACTCCCAAACTGTCCCCAGTTCTCCTCCGCCTAAGAAAAGGGGTAAGAGAACTCCCCTACCCCCAAAGCGTGTTCCTGACTCCCTCCTTGACATCGCGGCGGTTGAGAGATTGGCACGTAAATGTCGTCACCCCGAAGGTTTAAAATTCGAGGCCTTCTCTAAAGGTTCAACACCTCCCGAGAGCCTTCACCACCCTAGGTTAATAGCCGTCTGGCAAGCCCAAATAGACGCTGGTCTAAGGCTTCCTCCTCCTACCTTTCTGGTTGATGTCTGCAACCATTTTCGTATCCCTTTTTTCCAAGTCACTCCCTCTGTCATCCGAAGACTATACGCCTTCCATATCCTTTGCCGAGCCCACGGTGTTAAGGACACCGCCAAACTGTTCTGCCAAACCCAATCTCTTCGCATGCAGGGCAATCCTTTATATAGCTTTGCGTGTCTTCGGAGATTTCCCACTTCTTTCCTTTCCTCTCTAAATTCTTCTGATGGTGGCTTTTTGAGCTATTATTGTTATGTGCGCACCCTGTTCGGCACCTGGCGCGATTATCATGTTCGGGAAATAGAATGGCACAACCCCCGAACTAGTTATAGACCAGCCTCCCCAGAAGCTCCCTCTGCCTTTGACTTGGATGTCATAGCCCGTCTGAATGCTATGAACAAGGTCCAGCCCTTAGACTGTAAATACCTTGCTGAGAATAATTCGGCTCTGGCATACAATGACCTGTTTCCCCTATATCCCCAGAAATCAATAGGTAAAGCACGTGAATTAGAAAATACATTAACTTTTGTTACCCTGATTTTAAAGATGTGGAATTTTGATTTGCAGATATGTCTTGGAGAAAGAAGTGCGGTAACAATCTGCCCACTATTGCTTCTCCTGTTCCCAGTGGGGAGCATGGCTCGGGGGATTCTGCTTCCCGAACTGCTCCCTCAGAACAACCAGCTGGGGCCGAGCTGGTCATCATTCCCCCGATGGTAGAGGTCCCAGAGGGGAATGTGGAAGCCTCCCGTCCCTTTGACGTAGAGGAGGTTGATACGGGTGCCCTTGTTCATAGGAGCAGGCGTCCCAGTACTGATGGTGCATCTGGCACCTGTGAAAGGGATATCCAGATTGTGGATATCACTGATGAAGTTCCTTCACCTGACTCGGTCCCCGGTGTCACCCTTGCTGAGCTTTCGAAGAAAAGAAAGAGGGGTTCCCTGATCTCCGTGGGTGAAAAGAAGAAGCATGAGGCCCTGAAGAAGGCCGGCAAGTCTTCAGAGCCCGCGAAGAAGTCTGCTGGTGACTCAAAGGTCCTCTCCTCTGCAGTGGAGAAGGGTAAGGGGCCAGCGAAGAAGTCTGCTGGTGCTTCTAAGGTCCTCCCTTCTGCTAAGGGGAAGGGCAAAGGCAAAGCTGTTGTGCCCCCTGCTGATGAATCAGAAGATATCGTTCCTGGGCCGATTTTGCGTTTGTCGGGGCAGGGGCTGATTGACGCTTTGATAGCTCGTGTCCACTCAAAGGACCAGGAGAAAGTGGAGCAGCTGTCTCGAGCAACTTTGGCTACTCAGCTATGCCAGTTAGCTCTTCAGGTACCCTGCATCTTAAACTTTGGTTGTAAAGAGTTTAAGTTACTAACCTCTTTATTGTTCTGTCGGAATCCCTTTTGCAGGTGGAGTCGCGGCTGTGGGGAGCTGTTAAGTGCATCCACGACTACGACATGTCAGAGAAAGAGAGGGAAAAGGAGCAAGCGGACATCGCCAAGCGTGATGATGATGTCGCTGGGGTGGTGGAACGTCTGAGTAAGGCTGAGGCAGAGATCGCTGAGTTGAAGGCTCAGTTGACCCAAGCAGAGGTGGAGAAGTCTTCCTTGGTTTCTGAACTAACAAGGACAACCAAGGAAAGTCATGAGAACCTGGCTAGGTTCAAGGCGGGATATGAAGAAGCCTACAAGGCGACTCGGCGTGATTGGAAGAAGACGCTCGTGGAAACGCAGAATCGTGCCTATGTCCTGGGGGCGCGAGATCAACGCCTGGAGTATTTCTTGTCTCCGCAGGGTCAACACTTTCTGGGGTTGATGCTGGAAGGCACCTTGGCGGCCTTCAAGCAGACTCAAGAGTACCTGGAGGATTTCGGACCCCTCTTTGCCTATGTGATACAGCAGTCCGCCTCCAAGGCGTTAGAGATGGCGGGGGCGACCTCGGAGCAGCTCGCTACCCTGGATTTGCATGCCCTGATGGATAACCTCAATGATGAGGAAATAAATAAGCTGATGGGGATCCCTGCGGATTCTCCGAAGAAACCAGAATGGTGGTATCCAGTGCTGGAGAGGGCCATTCCCTATTTCGCCTTTGGGGTTGGGTCTGCTTCAGTGCCCTCCGCTCCGTTGTATGCGCCTGCTTTCTCTGCTTCCCTGGCGGGCTTTGTGAATCGGCTGCGAGATCCCACCAACAAAAGTACCCGAAGTTTTTCCCAGTACGGTGTGGTGCCTCCTCTGCCCTCTGATTTGGCGGCCTCCGTTTCTGAAGATTCCGCTTCCTCCTCCTCTGCGATGGATCAACTTTTTTCCCTGTATCAGGATGAAAAAACGTTTGTACAAGAAGCTGTGAATTTGCTGGACTTGGGAGTCCGTCTTCCCGCGGTGAAGGAAGCTGGCATGCTGCCAGTGTTTACAGAGGGAACTTCTGCTAGCCAGATCCCTGCCAGTGGTGTTCCTCCTCCAGTATCCTCTGCCTCTGCTCCTACTTCCTCTACTTCCCCTGAAGATGCCCCCCTCCCTCCTGCCTAATTTGATAACAATTTTTGTAACTCTTTATTTTGTACAGACTGAATATTTACCTCCAATTTTTGGTGTACAGCTGTGCCTCCTTGACACGTTTTTTATTAAACTTCTTTTCCGCTTATGTCGCTTTTTTCTCTTTGTTCTTTGTGTTGTTTTTTGTTGCTTGTTCATGCTGAGTTTATATTCTCGCATCTCCTCTGCTAGTTTGATTTGATTTTGATGACCCTTCTTAGCGAGGGTTCTGATGACTCCTCTGGCGAGTATTTTGATGACTCCTCTGGCGAGGATTCTGATGACTCCTCTGGCGAGGATTTTGATGACTCCTCTGGCGAGGATTCTGATGACTCCTCTGGCGAGGATTTTGATGACTCCTCTGGAGAGGAATTTGTTGACTCCTCTGGCGAGGATTCTGATAACTCATCTGGCGAGGATTTTGATGACTCATCTGGCGAGGATTTTGATGACTCCTCTGGCGAGGATTTGGTTGATTTCTCTGCCAGAGATTTTGCCGCCTCCTCTTACGAGGATTTGGTTAATTTCTCTGCCAGAGATTTCGTAATTGCTTTTCATCCAAGTGCTTCTCTGCTGTTTCCCACCTTAGCTGCTTCCTATCCGAGCTGCTTCCCATCCAAGCTGCCTCCCATCCCAGCTTGAGCACTCTGCGCAGGAGCATGGAGGACCCAGGGGGTGCAACCAACTTTCGCGGCTTACGATTAAAAAGTAACCCTCTGCGCGGAGCATGGAGGACCCGGGGGGTGCAACCAACTTTCGCGGCTTACGATTAAATAGTAACCCTCTGCGCGGAGCATGGAAGGCCCGGATGGCACGACCAACTTTCGCGGCTTACGATTAAATAGTAACCCTCTGCGCGGAGCATGGAAGGCCCGGATGGCACGACCAACTTTCGTGGCTTACGATTAAATAGTAACCCTCTGCGCGGAGCATGGAAGGCCCGGATGGCACGACCAACTTTCGCGGCTTACGATTAAGTAGTAACCCCCTGCACGGAGCATGGAAAACCCGGGGGGTGCGACCAACTTCCGTGGCTTACGGTTAAGTGCAACCTCTGCACGGAGCATGGAGGACCCAGGGGGGTGCAACCAACTTTCGTGGCTTACGATTATGTGCAACCTCTGCGCGGAGCATGGAAGGCCCGGGTGGCACGACCAACTTTCGCGGCTTACGATTAAGTAGTAACCCCCTGCACGGAGCATGGAAAACCCGGGGGGTGCGACCAACTTCCGTGGCTTACGGTTAAGTGCAACCTCTGCACGGAGCATGGAGGACCCAGGGGGGGTGCAACCAACTTTCGTGGCTTACGATTATGTGCAACCTCTGCGCGGAGCATGGAAGGCCCGGGTGGCACGACCAACTTTCGCGGCTTACGATTAAGTAGTAACCCTCCATCTGCACTGCTAGAGCATGATTCCTCTGCGCTTGCGAGAGCGTGATTCCTCTGCTTTCCTTGAGAAGAAACTTTAGAATTTAAAAATTGGGACCTACGGGTATACACCCTACTCCCCCCTCTGGTGACATGTGCAATACTCTGTTATGAACATGTTGGCCCAATTACTTCTTGTTCCTTCACCGACCCATATACTCGCGTGAGCCCATTACCCCTCGGCCCCTTTCTTAGGCCCAATACCGTCTCTATATATATCCCTCCATCCTTCATGACCTAGCTCAGAATCCCTTATTTTCTTTCCGCCGCCCCAAACTGCTCTCCTCTCAAACCCTAGATCTCCTGTCTTTTTGGCTCAAAATGCCTTCTTGTCTTGGTTGTAATGCCCTCAGTCGGGGGAGCGAGTCCTTTTGAGAAAGTACGCCGGCGCCCGTTGGTGACTGAAAAAACAGGACTCCCCCCCGCCTAAGGGTTTTATCTCCAAGATTCTTAGAGAAAGCTCCCTCGTTGCCCTTTTCCGACTTCCTCTCAGACCCTAGATCTGCTGTTTCTTCTCTCTTATTTTCCGTATTTTTTCCCATCTTGGTTGTAAAGCACTCAAGTAAGGGAAGTTCCCCTCAGAGCACTCATATCCCTAGAAGTTCTGCTTTCCTCCCTGTGCTTTCAGTGCAGGTTTCTAGCTTTGTGGTTGTAAAGAGGGGACTTCCCGTACTTGAGAGCATTATTGCCGTGTTCCCGAGATCTGGATGTTGGTTGCTCTATTCCTCCGTATTCTTTCTTTTTAGCATTTTGACTTGTTGCCTTTTCTTGGTATTCTGCAGGTGTGGGATAGATCCGGGGTGGATCTGAGGTAGATCTGGCGTGAATATCCTCTAACGAAGGAAAAAAGCTTGAAGTGTTGGCATCTGGAGGCGAAGTTGTCAGCTCCTGATGTCTTGCTTTCCCTTTGACCTGCTAAGAAGCAGTTTTTGTATTTGTTTCTCCCTTATCCTGCTAAGAAGCAGTTTGTATTTTGAATTTGAAAATTGGGGATTACGGGTATACACCCTACTCCCCCCTCTGGTGACATGTGCAATGCTCTGCATGAACATGTTAAATAGCATATGTAAAGTAAGAAAGCAATAATTGAAATAAACGAACACAACACCAGGGAATTCCCTAGAACCACATATCTGTTTTATTGATATCATGGCCCCGGACCTCGTTAAAACCCCTGTGGGGAAAAAGAGTATCCGGTCTACAAGTGATTACTCCTGCTAAGTAGCAGTTATACATAGAACTTTTTGAGTGTGTTTATGTTCCATGGCCTGGGGAGAGTTCTGCCGTCTGAATCCGACAATGTGTACGCTCCGCCACCCAAGACCTCTGTAACGATAAATGGTCCTTCCCAATTTGCTTCAAACTTTCCCACTGCCTTTAATGCGTCTGCTCTTTTCAATACTAGATCACCCTTGACCAGCTTTCTTGCTCTAACCCTTTTGTCGTACCCTGCTTTGATGACACTTTTATATTTTGCTGCTCTGATTTGCGCTTCTTCCCGCTGTGCTTCCGCAAGGTCGAGCTCAGTTCTTCGAAGGTCGGCGTTATGCTCTGTATCATAAGTGATGATGCGGTATGATTCCAGTCTGGCCTCCGCTGGTATTACTGCATTGGATCCATATACCAGCGTAAACGGTGCCTCGCCCGTCGCTGTCTTCGGGCTAGTTCGGTAGGCCCAGAGAACAGTGTCTAACTCCTCCACCCATTTCCCTCTGCTTTGGTTAAGCCTCTTCTTGATCCCTTCACAAATTGTTCTGTTAGCTAATTCCACCTGACCATTTGCTTGTGGGTGAGCCACTGAGACGAAACGTTGGGTGATGTCCATTCGGTCACAAAAATCTGCTATCCTCTGCCCTGTAAACTGAGTCCCATTGTCAGACACAATAATTCTCGGTACCCCGAATCTGCAACAGATGTTCCTCCAAATGAAACGTTCCACTGTCACCTCATCTATCTTGCCCACAGCCTCAGCCTCAACCCATTTAGAAAAATAATCTACAGCCACGATAAGAAAGCACTTCCCTCCTGGTGCTGTAGGTAACTTCCCAACTATATCAATACCCCTATTTGTCAAACGGACATGCCGCGTACATGACACCCATAGGCTCCCCTGGTATATTGATTCGTCCTGCATGTCTCTGGCAAGCTTCGCACTTGCGGACGAACTCTCTGGCTTCCTTGTTGATGTGAGGCCAATAAAACCCTGCCCGAATAATTTTGCGTACGAGATCCCGAAATCCCGTATGCCCACCACAGCAACCTGCATGAATTTCTTTCAGAGCAAAATTAGCCTCTTCTGGAGATAAGCATTTTAGTAAAGGCTGAGTAAAAGATCGTTTGAAGAGTTGATCGTTGATTAAGCAGTAATTCTCATAGCGAGCCCTCTGATTGGATTCTCTGCTCAGCCGCTCCCCTGTCTTCAGAAAGTGTATAATCGGAGCCCGCCAATCATCCCTGATCTCTACCGAGAAAACCTGCGAAGTCTCCATCTCTCTGGTATCACAGAGTAAAATAATTTCATCATTCCAAGTTTGCTCCACCGCACTAGCCATGCGCGCCAATAAGTCCGCCTTCGTATTTTCCTCTCTGGCAATTTGCTCGATCCTGAATTCCATGAACTTTCCTTTCATTTCACTGATTTTGGAATGGTACGCCCTCATCCGCTGATCCTTGATGCTATAAGTCCCTGAAAACTGTTGGGCAACCAATTGAGAGTCTGTCTTTATGATGACACACTCGTCTTTGAGTTCTGACAAGATATGAGCCCCTCTGACCACGGCCTCATACTCCGCTTCATTGTTGGACAACCGACAAGTGAATTTGATGGCGAACTGGTATGTCCCATAGCCTGGTGAAGTAATATAAACCCCGATCCCACATCCCTCTTTCGTCACGGATCCGTCCACACAGGCCACCCAAAACTCTGGTATAGGACGACGAGTTGTTTCTTGTATGAAATCTGCCAATGCCTGCGCTTTGATCGCTGTTCTTGGTTCATACTCTACATCATACTCCCCTAATTCCACAGCCCATTTAACCATTCTTCCCGACAAATCCGGGCGCCCCAAAACTTGTTTGAAGGGAAGAGATGTGCGTACTATCACTCGGTGTGAGAGAAAATAGGGCCTTAACTTTCTGGCCGTGACCATGACTGCCAGAGCAGCCTTCTCAATCTCTGTGTAATTTTGCTCAGACCCTTGTATGATTCTGCTAACGAAATAGATAGGCTTCTGGTGGCTTCCCTCTTCTCTGATAAGCACAGAGCTAATCGCATCCTCTCCCACCGCTATATACAGATACAATGTTTCCCCCGGCACCGGCTTGGTCAGAATCGGCAACTTGGCTAGATAGACTTTAAGATCCTCAAACGCCGCTCCGCATTCCTCTGTCCACAGAAACTTAGTTCCCTTCCTTAATACTTTGAAAAACGGCATGATGCGCTCTGCCGAGCGTGATATAAATCTGCTCAGAGCAGTGATGCGCCCGTTCAGAGTCTGCACTTCCTTGATTCATCTGGGCGGCGTCATGTCCATAATAGCTTTGACCTTTTCTGCATTAACCTCGATTCCTGCAGGCGTGACCTTATATCCCAAAAATTTCCCTGTTGTGACTCCAAAGGTGCATTTCGTTGGATTCAGCATAAGCCGATGATCTCTGACCACCGTGAAGATTTCCTCCAGATCAGAAACATGATCCTCTGCCCTGACACTCCGCACAAGCATATCATCCACGTATACCGAAATGTTCTTTGCCAACTGTTCTTTGAAAATTTTCTCCATCATCCGCTGATATGTAGCTCCCGCATTTTTTAAGCCAAAAGGCATGCTTCTCCATCCATACACTCCGCAACAGACGGCAAATGCCGTTTTGGCAATGTCTCCCTTATTCATCCTGACCTGATGATATCCCTGGTATGCATCCATCATGGACAATAAAGCACACCCTGAAGTGGTATCCACCAGCTGATCGATCCTCGGCAGAGGATAGTGGTCCTTTGGGCAGGCAGCATTTAGATCTCCGAAATCCTCCAGGTGTTTGTTTTCTTGGGTACCATCACCGCGTTTGAAATCCACTCCGGGTATTGCACTTCAACAATGTGCCCTGCTTCCAACAATCCGTAAACCTGTTCCCTTATTGCCGCGTCCTTCTCTGCCCCAAAATTCCTTGTTCTCTGCTTTACCGGCTTCACCTTAGGGTCCACGTTGAGGCAATGCTTTGCCAACTTTCTGTCAATCCCCTTTAAGTCGGTGGTACTGAATGCAAACACGTCTGCATTTCTTCGAAGACAACCAATGAGTTCCTCTCTGATCTGATCACTCATGGTAGACCCAATCTTTGTCTGGAAACCCTCTTTCCCTGGAAACAACTCTATCATATTGCAGACATCACTGGTGGACACCAGCGCGGTTTTTTCTGTGCTATCTCTGTCTTTTAATAAATCCGCCAACTCTTGGCGTTCCTCTGCTAAGGCATGCACCTCGCCCACCTTTCCCCTCTTCCGTGTATCGGATCCCTCTGTCCCTCTTTCCCTCTTCTGGCCCGATGAATGTGCAAGCATTTGGACGTGACATGCTTTCGACGCTGTTTGGTCCCCACAAACTTCTCCTACTCTTCCCCCCTCGACTGGGAATTTCATTTTCAAATGGAACATAGAAATTACGGCCCTGAACGCCGTCAAGGCAGGTCGTCCGAGTATGATATTGTAGGCAGGTTTGGGCATGTCCACAACTAAAAATCGTACCATCCTTGCTCTGCTGATATTGGCTGCACTGCCGAGGATCAGCGGCAGCTCCACATACCCTAATGGCATAACCATCTCTCCCCCGAACCCAAACAAAGGAGCATTTGTGGGCTCAATGTGCACTTCTATTCCCATGTTTTGGAGGCATTCCTTGTATAAAATATTCACGGCGCTCCCTGAATCGACTGAAGACACGGTGAACCATGCAGCCCGCTATGTCTGCCGTGATGACCAGCGCATCATCATGCGGGTACATTAATGTACGTATATCCTCTGCTCCAAAAGTAATCGTCGGCTCTTCTGCCGCACCCGTAATTTCCATGACCCTTTTAGGATAATACCCTGTTTTTACTGCTCTGATGACTTGCTTTTTAGCCCGATTTGATGTGGGCATCCCGTTCTCTCCACAAATCATGTGCACTTCTCTTCTATATGGTGGAGGAGGGGCTTGCCTCTCTGCCCCTTCTCTGCGATTATCCCGGTTGTCATCAGGCCTGCGATCTCTGTTGTTCCCCTGCTCTTGTCGCTGATCCTGATTATTTCTTTGATCCCTCTGATCTCGCTGATCCCTCTGATCCCTCTGATCTCGCTGATCCCTCTGATCAGTCC
The DNA here is from genome assembly GCF_028751815.1 of Salvia miltiorrhiza. NCBI lineage: Eukaryota > Viridiplantae > Streptophyta > Magnoliopsida > Lamiales > Lamiaceae > Salvia > Salvia miltiorrhiza. Next base: position 33,977,729 of record NC_080393.1, on the reverse strand, counting down.
GCCTCTGACCCTCATTTCCTCTATCAATGAACTGGTCGAGATATCCCTGGCGCACCAACAACTCCAGTTGGTGCTTGAGATGTCCGCAATATTTTGTAAGGTGACCGAAGGCATTGTGGTACTCACACAACTTGTTATTGGACCCTTCCTGTGGTGGCCCATTCCGGTAGGTTCCCGGTGCCCGAAAGAATGGTTGGTCTTTTATCAAATGGAAAATTTCATCTTGCGGCTTATTCAAGGGCATGTACTCAGTAAACCGCGTAACCTCATTTACAGTACGTTGTTGAGATGGAATTCCTCCCTGGGGTGGCAATACCCTCGGAGGCAACCCTCTGAATGGGGCCCTATCTTGGTGCCTCTGCCTCTCCGGCGCTTCCTCGGCTTTCTTGACCCTATGCTTATCGTTTTCCACCTTTCTCGCCATCTTGGCGTCCTCCAACTGTAGGTAACCCGGCAACCTTGCCATAATGTCATCAAAATCCCTTGCTGGTCGGATTTGCAATTCGTCAAAGAAGATCCCCGGCCTGAGTCCTCTGACATAGGCGCAATTTTTTATTTGTGATTCTGCCTCTGGCACCTCCAGAGCAGCGAGGTTAAATCTTGCTGTATACTCCCGCAACGTCTCACCTTGATCCTGCTTGATATCCATCAGTGAAAGGGCTGACTTTCCTACCCTCCGCGAACTCGCAAACTGTCGTAGGAAGCGAGTCTGTAAATCTTCAAAAGAGTAAATAGAATTCGGCGGGAGCGTTCCAAACCACAACTGAGCCGGTCCAGTCAAAGTAGTTGAGAAAATTCGGCACTTGATGCCCTCAGTGTACATGTGCAGCGTAACCAACCTTTCAAACCGATTGAGGTGCACCTCCGGATCGGTAGTGCCATCATAATCCAGTGAGATGGGCTTGTAGCTTCTAGGTAAGGTGTCTGCCAAGATATCGTCGGAGAAAGGACTGCGGTTGTTGATAGGGTGAAACCTTGACGTCTTAGCCCTCTTGTCTTCCTTATATCTTCCATGTTCCCTTCTGTCTCTTGGCGCATCTCGGTCATGACGTTTGTGAGCCCGATGCTCTGGCCTGCCAGAGGAAAACTCCAGCTCCCTTTCTTCTCCTCTTTCGGTATACCGTGATTTTTCCAGGCGATGAGACTTCTCTACTCTGTAGGACCGTTCAGATCTCTGTTCCTTGTCTTCCCTCCAGGATTTCTCCCTCAGCGATTCCTCCAGATTTTCAAGCTGATGTTTCAATTGTGATACTTGCTTTTTCAGCCGTGTTTTCTCCTTCGGTCTCTCCTCCTCAAACACCAGAGAGACGGATTGACTGTCAGACTCGTCAACCCGCTCTCTCCTGACAACACTATTAAGCCTAACACGGCTCCCCTCTGGTATAGCTAACTCTCTGTCAACAGCGTCCCCTTGTCCTTCTCCAGGCATCACGGCCTGTTTGTTGATTGCCAGTATATTTGCCTCCTGAACAGCGGGAGGTGGGGCCTCAGTGCCCTGCAGGTTGGCTGCTCCCACTGGGGTAGCCGCAGTAGGAATGACGGACATCATGGGAGTTCCCAATGCCTGCCGCATGTTGGCGTAGCTGAGCAAGGCCATCATTTCCTCTGCCAACCCAAAGTTAATCGATCCTCCCCCAGACGCGGGAGCCAGGTTCGGCAGATCAGAACCCGGTGTGACCAAAGCAAACCTCTGTGCGCTGACATTCAGCCCTGTTGTCGGCGTGGCTGAGATAGCCTGGAATCCCGGTGGCACTGTGAAAGTAGGATTGCCCTGAAGGCCAGTGAACAACGAGGTAGGTACCTCAGTAGTGACAGCAGCGGAGTCAAACTCCTTCTCCAAGTTCCGGTGAGCATCAGAGGATCCCATGGTACCTGCATATAAACAGAGTGAGAGAAAAATCCCAACGACGAAAGCATAAATCCCCCATTTACGGATTGAAGTCCCGATATAAGAAATCCAATAAGAAATCCCCGATACCGGTACAGAGACCGTTAAGACATTCTCCTCAAAATAACGCTTATGCACTGGGAAATAAACCCAGGGCATAAGTCTAAAGAACAGAACCCGCGTAACGGAGTTTTTCCCCGGTGAAACCGTATTAAGAACCGACGGAAAAAGCAGAGCACCAAGAAAACCAAAACAATCATCAAAGGGCTTGTCAGCGCAATTCGTTAGAAATGATAAATAAACAAGAGCTATGTAAGGAAACGAAACAGGATTAACACGGCAATCAACCCAAGATTAGTAGCATAAGGCAGTATTCAATGCATAAGACGAGAATTAGTCTAAGCAAGCACGAAGGACATTAATAATTATTCCTCTTAAACGCAAACTATCCACCATCAGCAACCCACACCCCACCACAACAACAACCAAGCACTAATCGACGTATTAATCTTTCATCAGTACGAAGCCCCTAATTAACAGCAAAACCCAACATCCTCCCAAAAACAGAGTAATACCCAACAGCCCATTAGCATAATTCTAGGATTATCGAAAAAATCATGCAGATCATTCGCAACTAACACGCTTATACGTAAAACACCCGTATAAATGTTAATCAGAACATACAACGGAGATTAATCGACGATGGCGAGACACAAATCAATAACTATTCTTCTGGAATGAAAATCACCCGCAAATCAACGACACCAAATCAGGATAATTAGCAACAAAGTAACAACCAACATACTATTGGTACGAAACCCATAAATTCGCCACAAAACCCCCAAAATGACAGGAACAGAGCATCATTCCACAATCTAGTGATAAAACGACAATTAACCATAGAAAATGTGGAAAACATTGATAAACATCACCAATAAACGAAAAATCCCTGCTGATCAGCCACACGAGCTAAACCACTAATAAAATAGAGTATTAACTGACATTCTATCGAAGCAAAAACCCATGAATCACCAGCAAAAGTCCAACATAAGCAAGAACAGAACAGTATTTCACAATTCCCCGATACAATCATCAGATCTAAAGATAAAACCCCCATTTCATGAAGAAACCTCTCATTTATTAACAATTGAACCATTTGAACGATAAATAAACGTAGATTCTCCCCACAATTCACTGTTCATGACTCTTCGCCACCTTTTCCCATGCATCGAACACATAAATAGATATAGATCGCAACAGATTAACAGCATATTAGCCCGACAAATGTAATAAACTAACTAAGATCGTCTGGGTGCCCGAATTATCGGCGTAAATAGTACCGACGCCCGCAAACCCGATTGAAATTTCAGATCTGCGTACGCCGGCGTCCATAACCTCACATCTTAGCTCAGTAGCCTTCCCACAGACGGCGCCAGTTGGTGTTTCATGAAACCAACACCTAAACTACGGGGTGAAAAACATAAACTATACCGAGTAAAGTTGATCGGAAAGAGCAAAGTGGCGATCGGAGAATTGAGCACAAGAGCAAAATATAACTGTTGTATTTAAAAGTAGATGATAGCGTAATTGTGATACACGAGTTGAGGTCTATTTATAGATTACAATTGAGGGTAAAAAGGTAAAATAGGTGTAAGCGCATGTATTTGACGTGATCGAAGGGTATATCCGGAATTTCATCTTTACGCGGGAAGTCTTCTGCGTTTCTGTCGATATCTCTGATGGAGATGTTCTTTCTGGCATGGCTGACTTCTCTGACGTGAATGACTCCTCTGACGTGAATGACTTCTCTGACGTGAATGACTCCTCTGACGTGAATGACTTCTCTGATGTGGAAGACTTCTCTGACGTGGAGGACTTCTCTGGTGTGGAAGACTTCTCTGGTGTGGGGAACTTCTCTGCCGATGATGACTTCTCTGGCGAAAGCCATTCCTCTGGTGGATGAGTCGTCTCTGATGGATGAAATCCCTCTTGGTAAAAATGATTCTTTTGACCAGTATGATCCCTCTGATGAGGATGATTCCTCTGATTTGTATCATTTCTCTACTCTGCACATATTACTCCTCATCATTCACAAACATTGAAAGTTTATTCAGTTTATAAATACCATATGTTAATACAGATCCTCCAGTAAGACTAATATTATAAAATGAAATCATATCTTGATATACAGAGTATGTATTTCATATTTTGTGACATATTCAGTACATTTTTCACCTTATTCACAAACCTTGAAAGTTTCAAATAACATGAATAAGTTCTGAATAATCTAGTGTACCTTTCGAATCTACTATTCAGTTATGAATAAGTTCTGGATAACATGAATAACAACTGAATAAATATTATTCAGTAATGAATATCACACAATAAGTTATGAACAATAAGTTAAATTAAATTAATATATTACATATTTTTATGAATGAACATATTATGAATAAGTGAACAAAAGTAATCGAATATCTACTTAAACACTATGAATAGTTGTTCAACTCATTCTGAAGCCACAAATCCTGCTTGAATAGTCGGTTTGGTATTCCTAGGTTTTCAGACGTGGATTTGATGGGGTAGTAAATCCCAAAATTACCGCATAGTTATTTTCAACGGTTATTCAGTGAATGAGCAATTACCAAAAAAACCCTCAGCGGTATTATTACTAATTTCCAGTAATTTGTGGTGTTTTTCTTATTAATTGGACCGAGAATAAATTCGGATCCCAACCGTTAATTTTGAGTAGATCAATGGCCTAGATTTCTTCTTTATTCTCTAATCTAAGGGCCTTCTTCATATATATATATATATATATATATATATATATATATATATATATATATATATATATATGGGAGGGCTAGAATAAAAACACTCTTAAGTGTATAAGATATAAATAATTTTCAGCCCTTAGATCATCAAGATCTACGGTTGATTCGTAACCCTGTTGGATGAATTCGTGGTCCTGAGTTCGAATCCCAAAGGTAACAAAAATTTATTTCTCGCAATTCGTAACTCTGTTGGATAAATTCATACGTGTTCTACATAAAATTCGTACATTAAGAAACGTTTATATTTTATACACTTAAGAGTGTTTTTATTCTAGCCCACCCCTATATATATATATATATATATATATATATATATATATATATATATATATATAAGGTTAATAGCCAGAAAATACATGAAGTTTCACCAAATTTGCATTTTGCACATGACCTTTAAAATTAGCTCCAGAATACACGAACTATTGATTTTATTGCAATTTGCACACGGCGAGAACTCCGGCCATAATTAAAGTTGACCGGCATTGACGTGGACTATACGCGTGGCATTTTTATTGTAGGTGGCAATACGCGTGGCATTTTAATTGATCTGGCAATACACATGTCATTTTTATTAAAAAAAGAAATTTAAAAAAAAAACAAAAAATCATCTCTCTCTCAGAAATCACAGCCGCATCCTCTCCTTGCTCAAGCTTCTCCACCACCGCCGGCCAGCTCTTCCACCAAAATCAAGCGTCGGACCTCAGGCGCAGCAACGAAATCCAACTCAATAGCGGTGGATCTGGAACCCTCCGCTGCTTCCTTAAAAAGGCGGCAGATCTGAAAACAAGTCTCTATCTCTCTCTCACGTTTTTTGTTTTCGACCATCTGTCCACTGCACCACTGCCTCTCTCCTTTTTAACTCTAACCTCGCGTCGGAGTTGCAGGAATCGAGAGAGGGAAAATGAGAGGGAGAGAGGGAAGGAAAGGGAGATCGTTGACTGAGAGAGAGGGGTGGTTGTGGTTCTGGATTTGGGGATTTTGCAGAGTTGGCGGTGAATTGAAGGTGTAGGGTTCGGTGGTCGCGGCGTTCGTGAACGGTGGTGGTGGAACACAGCGGTTGGAGACAAGGCCGCGCTGGTGCAGTGGAGGTGGAGGTGGTGCTCGGCGTCTGGAAAAGGCGACGGATCTGGGGCGCAGGGTGCGTCGGGTGGGGCAGAAAGTGGCGCTGGAGTGATGAGAGAGGTGGGCGCGGTGGTCGATGGACCCCGCGCTAGCTGGAGACGGTGGAGAACAGAGGTTGGCTAAGGCAGACGGCGGGGTTCCATTTTTAATTTTTTTTTAATTTAAACGAGCTTGACAAAACGACGTCATTTTACTACATCGGAAAATCGTCCACGTCAACAAAATCTGACAGCCACGTCACCACCGATTAAGGTGTTAGTCAACGCGGGTGTAATTTGCGATTAAATTCAAAGGTAATGTATTCTGAGGCTATTTTTGAAGGTCATGTGCAATATGCAAATTCGATGGAAGTTTGTGTATTTTTCGACTATATATTAACCCATATATATATATATATATATATATATATATATATATAAGGGTGAGATCCTGTAGTATCCACTCCCCCCATAGTATATAGGTCCAAATTTGAACCACACAATGGGGGCACGTGCCAAGGGCTTCCAAAGGCTTCCAAGGCCAAAAACACTAAGGGGTAAAATGGTCATTTTGAATTTATTTATTTTTATTTTTTTTATACCGAAAATCCTTTTTTACCTGCGGTCGTCGTCAAAATTATGCATATGATTGTACACCAATATGCATAAATATAAACACAAATATGCATGACGTTGGATAAAAATATGCATGGGAAAGTATCGGTATACAAACCATCTAGTGTCTCTCGCTGTCGAAAAATGCTATGCATATTTGTGTGTAATGTTATGCATATTTATATTTTTCTTTATGCATATTCATGTTGAACTATATGCATAATACTATGCAACACCGTTAGGTAGCTCTCACCGCTGGTCACTTGACAGGTCACACACTGATACTTTCCCATGAATATTTTGATCCAGCATCATGCATATTTGTGTTTACTTTTATGCATATTGGTGTTCAATTATATGAATAATTTTGACGACGGCTCCAGGAAAAAAAATGGATTTTCGGTAAAACATAAAAAATAAAAAAATCGAAATGACCATTTTACTCCTTCGCGTTTTTGGACTGGAAGGTTGCTGCCATGTGGCGCGCCATGTGGTCCTTATTTGTGGAGGACCGATAGGAACTATTTACTATTATAAGGGAGTGGATCTACATGATCCACTCCATATATATATAAATATATATACACACACACACACACATACATTTTAATATAAAAACTATACATCAATGTGTATATATATTTATACATATAAAGTATATGTATATGTATATGTATATGTATATGTATATGTATATGTATATGTATATATATATATACATATTATTAGATAAATATAATTTGATATTCAGTTTTGTTCAGTTTTTACAAAATCGAACCAAACCAAACTGAAAAACCAAATTCTTTTGAAAAATCAAACTGAATCAAATCGAAAAAATCAAACCATTTTTTAAAATTTTGGTTTGGATCGATTCAGTTATTCGATTTTGATTATTTTGCTCAGCCCTACGTATTGGCTTAGTGGCGTACAGGTTAAAGTTGTCGAATAATTCAAAGATTCACACGGTGTTTCATTTGTCGTTGTTGAAAGCTGCAGTGAGATCTGCATTGTCGCTGTCTGCGTTGCCAGAAGAGTTGTTGGTATTTGATCCGCCATTTGTTCTTTCTGTCGTACAGTTTCTTGTGATGACCACAATGTGGAGCAAATCTTGGTTCAATGGCATGGGTTGGGTGTGGATGAGAGTTCGAAGGTAGACGGGGAGGATATGTGTGGACAATTTCCAGATTACAGATTTGAGGACAATGTTGTTTCGCTTACGCGAGTAATTGATCTAGATTCGCCTGGAGGGATTAAAGGTTATTCTCTGTGTTGGGTATCTTCGCCTAGCCGAGGGTTCACCGCTTGATTCCCGACCGTCCTGCCGCCTTCACACGTTGCTCAAGCAACAACAAATCTCTTCACTGCGTGCTTCTTCCTCTTCCTTCTTTTTACACCTAAACCTGCAAAATCAGAGGAAGTGCAAGTAAAAGGGAAAAAGAACAGAAAACAACAGGAAGAAGAAAAGAAAGTCAGAGGTGGGAAAAAGGTGTCTCAGGGACACAGGTGGCTCAGATTTTTCCCACGGTAGGCTCGGCTCTTCCGGCAGCTCAATGAATCACGGCAAATATGAGATGGAGAATCAGATCGGCGCACAGATCTCACATGCACAACCACCAAGATCAGGAATCCGATGATCAGGATTCCGACGGCTCACACACCCTCAGCTTATCGCCAAAACAGGAGTCCGATGGTCAGGATTTCGGCGATACAAGCACTCAATCGGAGCAAAGTTCACACCCACAGTCACCAATCAGGAAACCACGAACAGGAATCCGGCGACACTTCAAGAAGGAATAGCAGAGCCTTCCGAGTGAAAACAGTGTGTAAAACTTGCCTACGATTGAAAGACTTGCAGCAGGGATAAAAAAAGAGTGGAGCATTAATGTCGAAGGTGGGAAAACGAGGAGACGGGGCGGTGTAAGGGCGGTGGAGAGGGGAAGACAAAAGGTTAGGAGGGGAGAGATGAGAGCGGCGCAGGGGAGTGAGGATATGAGGGGGGCTGAGTGAGATGAGGTAAAACAGATGTGGTAGTGGGCTAGGGTTTGGGAAATGGGCTGGGAAAGGTTTTGGGCCAGAGGAGTTAATGAGAATTGGGCCAACTCTCCACATTCCACCTTTGGCACAATGATCATTATGTCACCAGGGAAGAGCCTGCCTTTGAATTGAGCTTATCATTACAGCCATTTTTACTATCATCCTATCACAAAGACAAGACAATAGAGGGTGAGAGAAATATTAACATATTAATCTCAGTCTCAACACCAGAGACCAACCCAAAGGGAAATCACCACATTCTCAAACCTGAAAGGTTATCATTGAAGACTCACAGACACAACAAAACACAACAGAACACACACATGTAAAGGGGGAAGGCAAACACAGACAAAACACACAAGAAGAGCAGAGACAGAAGGACCAGAGTTTAACAAGAGCAGACCTCAAGAAACTCAACAGATGAAGAGGAAGCAACAAGAACACAGAGACCAGAGCAAAGCTCAACAAACAACACAGAAAAGGAAAGAAAAAGAGACAAGCAGCCACAGAGGCAGAACTTGCCACACACACAAGTACAGAGACAGAATTTTAACCAAAATCAAAGTTCACAACAGGAGCAAAAACCACATTGTAGTCAAGGCCTACTTTTTGAGTAAAGTCCTTAGCAACAAGTCTAGTTTTGAATCTCACATTCTCAGTTTCATGCTTGACTTTAAACAACAATTTGGACTCAACAACAGAACATTCAGTAGGCTGTTCCACAAGTATCCAAGTTTTATTATTAGTAGGTTCATTTATAACAGACTCAAGTCCAGGCTCATCATGCATGATAGGTTCAATGTCAACCTCAGGGTTTGCATCCAAAATGGGTAGAGGATCCACCTTAAAAGAAACAGTGGAGGTAAACACAAGCTCATACTTGTTTTGATCAACAGCATTCAGATTCTCCACCTCACTTGGAGCAGCAGATTGTGAGGATTCAGTCAAACAATGAAAGAAAAGTTCATTAAACACCACATCCCTGCTGATGCTAGTTTTAAACCCAGGGACAGACCTATCCCACAACCTATAGCAGTTGTTCATGATGACAAAAAAGGCTCAAACAACTGCAAGCAGCAAAACTCAAGACAGCAGTCTCACAGATACCAACAAACAATAGTCAACAAGCAACAACCCAGGGCAGAGCTCAACTAGGTACACAAGATGCCAGAGAAAAACTTTCCAGAGCAGAAAAGCAAACAACAGCTCAGGGCTGCCGGTGAACCCTTGACTACTCTTGCTATCCAGGCTACTCGCACGAGGAGACCCACAGGGGAATTCAGACGAACTGGACCGTAAGCAAGAAAGTCCGAGCACAAAGGCTCTCAAGCTTGGAATGCTAGGGTTCACAAGAAGATGAGCAGAGAACACTCAGGGAAAACACCAGAGCAAGAAAACCTCAGAGAAGAACAATAAGCGGAAGCACAAGGGGAGGATCGCAAGATACCAAAGTCTCAGCAAGCAACACAAGCAAGAGACACAAAAGCAATAGCAACACCAACCCTAGAAACTAGGAGCTTCAAGTGTTTAAGCCAATTTACCAGAGCTGGATTCCCAGGTAGGGGAAAGTCCAGACTTACCACAATCCTTGCTCGTCGGGAGTGAATCGGCGCAGCCCGAAGGGGCGGCGGGGTGAAGGAGGTGCGGTCGGAGGGTGCCCCGGCTAGGTCACCATGGCTCTGATACCACAGTTGGGTATCTTCGCCTAGCCGAGGGTTCACCGCTTGATTCCCGATCGTCCTGCCGCCTTCACACGTTGCTCAAGCAACAACAAATCTCTTCACAGCGTGCTTCTTCCTCTTTCTTCTTTTTACACCTAAACCTGCAAAATCAGAGGAAGTGCAAATAAAGGGAAAAAGAACAGAAAACAACAGGAAGAAGAAAAGAAAGTCAGAGGTGGGAAAAATGTGTCTCAGGGACACATGTGGCTCAGATTTTTCCCACGGTAGGCTCGGCTCCTTCCGGCAGCTCAATGAATCACGGCAAAGGTGAGATGGAGAATCAGATCAGCGCACAGATCTCACATGCACAACCACCAAGATCAGGAATCCGATGGTCAGGATTCTGGTGGCTCACACACCCTCAGCTTATTGCCAAAATAGGAGTCCGATGGTCAGGATTCCGGTGATACAAGCACTCAATCGGAGCAAAGTTCACACCCACAGTCACCAATCAGGAAACCACGAACAGGAATCCGGCGACACTTCAAGAAGGAATAGCAGAGCCTTCCGAGTGAAAACAGTGTGTAAAACTTGCCTACGATTGAAAGACTTGCAGCAGGGATAAAAAAGGAGTGGAGCATTAATGTCGAAGGTGGGGAAACGAGGAGACGGGGCGGTGGAAGGGCGGTGGAGAGGGAAAGACGAAAGGTTAGGAGGGGAGAGATGAGAGCGGCGCAGGGGAGTGAGGATATGAGGGGGGGCTGAGTGAGATGAGGTAAAACAGATGTGGTAGTGGGCTAGGGTTTGGGAAATGGGCTGGGAAAGGTTTTGGGCCAGAGGAGTTAATGAGAATTGGGCCAACTCTTCCACATTCCACCTTTGGCACAATGATCATTATGTCACCAGGGAAGAGCCTGCCTTTGAATTGAGCTTATCATTACAGCCATTTTTACTATCATCCTATCACAAAGACAAGACAATAGAGGGTGAGAGAAATATTAACATATTAATCTCAGTCTCAACACCAGAGACCAACCCAAAGGGAAATCACCACATTCTCAAACCTGAAAGGTTATCATTGAAGACTCACAGACACAACAAAACACAACAGAACACACACATGTAAAGGGGGAAGGCAAACACAGACAAAACACACAAGAAGAGCAGAGACAGAAGGACCAGAGTTTAACAAGAGCAGACCTCAAGAAACTCAACAGATGAAGAGGAAGCAACAAGAACACATAGACCAGAGCAAAGCTCAACAAACAACACAGAAAAGGAAAGAAAAAGAGACAAGCAGCCACAGAGGCAGAACTTGCCACACACACAAGCACAGAGACAGAATTTTAACCAAAATCAAAGTTCACAACAGGAGCAAAAACCACATTGTAGTCAAGGCCTACTTTTTGAGTAAAGTCCTTAGCAACAAGTCTAGTTTTGAATCTCACATTCTCAGTTTCATGCTTGACTTTAAACAACAATTTGGACTCAACAACAGAACATTCAGTAGGCTGTTCCACAAGTATCCAAGTTTTATTATTAGTAGGTTCATTTATAACAGACTCAAGTCCAGGCTCATCATGCATGATAGGTTCAATGTCAACCTCAGGGTTTGCATCCAAAATGGGTAGAGGATCCACCTTAAAAGAAACAGTGGAGGTAAACACAAGCTCATACTTGTTTTGATCAACAGCATTCAGATTCTCCACCTCACTTGGAGCAGCAGATTGTGAGGATTCAGTCAAACAATGAAAGAAAAGTTCATTAAACACCACATCCCTGCTGATGCTAGTTTTAAACCCAGGGACAGACCTATCCCACAACCTATAGCAGTTGTTCATGATGACAAAAAAGGCTCAAACAACTGCAAGCAGCAAAACTCAAGACAGCAGTCTCACAGATACCAACAAACAATAGTCAACAAGCAACAACCCAGGGCAGAGCTCAACTAGGTACACAAGATGCCAGAGAAAAACTTTCCAGAGCAGAAAAGCAAACAACAGCTCAGGGCTGCCGGTGAACCCTTGACTACTCTTGCTATCCAGGCTACTCGCACGAGGAGACCCACAGGGGAATTCAGACGAACTGGACCGTAAGCAAGAAAGTCCGAGCACAAAGGCTCTCAAGCTTGGAATGCTAGGGTTCACAAGAAGATGAGCAGAGAACACTCAGGGAAAACACCAGAGCAAGAAAACCTCAGAGAAGAACAATAAGCGGAAGCACAAGGGGAGGATCGCAAGATACCAAAGTCTCAGCAAGCAACACAAGCAAGAGACACAAAAGCAATAGCAACACCAACCCTAGAAACTAGGAGCTTCAAGTGTTTAAGCCAATTTACCAGAGCTGGATTCCCAGGTAGGGGAAAGTCCAGACTTACCACAATCCTTGCTCGTCGGGAGTGAATCGGCGCAGCCCGAAGGGGCGGCGGGGTGAAGGAGGTGCGGTCGGAGGGTGCCCCGGCTAGGTCACCATGGCTCTGATACCACAGTTGGGTATCTTCGCCTAGCCGAGGGTTCACCGCTTGATTCCCGACCGTCCTGCCGCCTTCACACGTTGCTCAAGCAACAACAAATCTCTTCACTGCGTGCTTCTTCCTCTTTCTTCTTTTTACACCTAAACCTGCAAAATCAGAGGAAGTGCAAATAAAGGGAAAAAGAACAGAAAATAACAGGAAGAAGAAAAAAAAGTCAGAGGTGGGAAAAATGTGTCTCAGGGACACATGTGGCTCAGATTTTTCCCACGGTAGGCTCGGCTCTTCCGGCAGCTCAATGAATCACGGCAAAGGTGAGATGGAGAATCAGATCGGCGCACAGATCTCACATGCACGACCACCAAGATCAGGAATCCGATGGTCAGGATTCCGGTGGCTCACACACCCTCAGCTTATTGCCAAAATAGGAGTCCGATGGTCAGGATTCCGGTGATACAAGCACTCAATCGGAGCAAAGTTCACACCCACAGTCACCAATCAGGAAACCACGAACAGGAATCCGGCGACACTTCAAGAAGGAATAGCAGAGCCTTCCGAGTGAAAACAGTGTGTAAAACTTGCCTACGATTGAAAGACTTGCAGCAGGGATAAAAAAGGAGTGGAGCATTAATGTCGAAGGTGGGGAAACGAGGAGACGGGGCGGTGGAAGGGCGGTGGAGAGGGGAAGACGAAAGGTTAGGAGGGGAGAGATGAGAGCGGCGCAGGGGAGTGAGGATATGAGGGGGGGCTGAGTGAGATGAGGTAAAACAGATGTGGTAGTGGGCTAGGGTTTGGGAAATGGGCTGGGAAAGGTTTTGGGCCAGAGGAGTTAATGAGAATTAGGCCAACTCTCCACATTCCACCTTTGGCACAATGATCATTATGTCACCAGGGAAGAGCCTGCCTTTGAATTGAGCTTATCATTACAACCATTTTTACTATCATCCTATCACAAAGACAAGACAATAGAGGGTGAGAGAAATATTAACATATTAATCTCAGTCTCAACACCAGAGACCAACCCAAAGGGAAATCACCACATTCTCAAACCTGAAAGGTTATCATTGAAGACTCACAGACACAACAAAACACAACAGAACACACACATGTAAAGGGGGAAGGCAAACACAGACAAAACACACAAGAAGAGCAGAGACAGAAGGACCAGAGTTTAACAAGAGCAGACCTCAAGAAACTCAACAGATGAAGAGGAAGCAACAAGAACACAGAGACCAGAGCAAAGCTCAACAAACAACACAGAAAAGGAAAGAAAAATAGACAAGTAGCCACAGAGGCAGAACTTGCCACACACACAAGCACAGAGACAGAATTTTAACCAAAATCAAAGTTCACAACAGGAGCAAAAACCACATTGTAGTCAAGGCCTACTTTTTGAGTAAAGTCCTTAGCAACAAGTCTAGTTTTGAATCTCACATTCTCAGTTTCATGCTTGACTTTAAACAACAATTTGGACTCAACAACAGAACATTCAGTAGGCTGTTCCACAAGTATCCAAGTTTTATTATTAGTAGGTTCATTTATAACAGACTCAAGTCCAGGCTCATCATGCATGATAGGTTCAACGTCAACCTCAGGGTTTGCATCCAAAATGGGTAGAGGATCCACCTTAAAAGAAACAGTGGAGGTAAACACAAGCTCATACTTGTTTTGATCAACAGCATTCAGATTCTCCACCTCACTTGGAGCAGCAGATTGTGAGGATTTAGTCAAACAATGAAAGAAAAGTTCATTAAACACCACATCCCTGCTGATGCTAGTTTTAAACCCAAGGACAGACCTATCCCACAACCTATAGCAGTTGTTCATGATGACAAAAAAGGCTCAAACAGCTGCAAGCAGCAAAACTCAAGACAGCAGTCTCACAGACACCAACAAACAATAGTCAACAAGCAACAACCCAGGGCAGAGCTCAACTAGGTACACAAGATGCCAGAGAAAAACTTTCCAGAGCAGAAAAGCAAACAACAGCTCAGGGCTGCCGGTGAACCCTTGACTACTCTTGCTATCTAGGCTACTCGCACGAGGAGACCCACAGGGAAATTCAGACGAACTGGACCGTAAGCAAGAAAGTCCGAGCACAAAGGCTCTCAAGCTTGGAATGTTAGGGTTCACAAGAAGATGAGCAGAGAACACTCAGGGAAAACACCAGAGCAAGAAAACCTCAGAGAAGAACAATAAGCGGAAGCACAAGGGGAGGATCGCAAGATACCAAAGTCTTAGCAAGCAACACAAGCAAGAGACACAAAAGCAATAGCAACACCAACCCTAGAAACTAGGAGCTTCAAGTGTTTAAGCCAATTTACCAGAGCTGGATTCCCAGGTAGGGGAAAGTCCAGACTTACCACAATCCTTGCTCGTCGAGAGTGAATCGGCGCAGCCCAAAGGGGCGGCGGGGTGAAGGAGGTGTGGTCGGAGGGTGCCCCGGCTAGTTCACCATGGCTCTGATACCACAGTTGGGTATCTTCGCCTAGCCGAGGGTTCACCGCTTGATTCCCGACCGTCCTGCCGCCTTCACACGTTGCTCAAGCAACAACAAATCTCTTCACTGCGTGCTTCTTCCTCTTCCTTCTTTTTACACCTAAACCTGCAAAATCAGAGGAAGTGCAAGTAAAAGGGAAAAAGAACAGAAAACAACAGGAAGAAGAAAAGAAAGTCAGAGGTGGGAAAAAGGTGTCTCAGGGACACAGGTGGCTCAGATTTTTCCCACGGTAGGCTCTGCTCTTCCGACAGCTCAATGAATCACGGCAAAGGTGAGATGGAGAATCAGATCGGCGCACAGATCTCACATGCACAACCACCAAGATCAGGAATCCGATGGTCAGGATTCCGGCGGCTCACACACCCTCAGCTTATCGCCAAAACAGGAGTCCGATGGTCAGGATTCCGGCGATACAAGCACTCAATCGAAGCAAAGTTCACACCCACAGTCACCAATCAGGAAACCACGAACAGGAATCCGGCGACACTTCAAGAAGGAATAGCAGAGCCTTCCGAGTGAAAACAGTGTGTAAAACTTGCCTACGATTGAAAGACTTGCAGCAGGGATAAAAAAAGAGTGGAGCATTAATGTCGAAGGTGGGGAAACGAGGAGACGGGGCGGTGGAAGGGCGGTGGAGAGAGGAAGA
Organism: Salvia miltiorrhiza; assembly: GCF_028751815.1. Lineage (NCBI taxonomy): Eukaryota > Viridiplantae > Streptophyta > Magnoliopsida > Lamiales > Lamiaceae > Salvia > Salvia miltiorrhiza. The sequence goes on along the minus strand of NC_080393.1, from coordinate 33,961,978 downwards.
CAAAAGGTTAGGAGGGGAGAGATGAGAGCGGCGCAGGGGAGTGAGGATATGAGGGGGGGGGCTGAGTGAGATGAGGTAAAACAGATGTGGTAGTGGGCTAGGGTTTGGGAAATGGGCTGGGAAAGGTTTTGGGCCAGAGGAGTTAATGAGAATTGGGCCAACTCTCCACACTCTGTGAAGAACAAGACCAAAGATCATGTATAAGTAAATTAATTAAAATAGTTGGGGAGTTCTTATTTTAATTATTAAGGATATTTACTTTAATTCGGGCTTACTGTTTTGTGGGCCTTGGTAGGAAGTACTCCCTGTGTCCCACTTGAAGTGTCTTATAGGAAAATATTAATTAGATTATTAAGTGATGTGGTATAGAGTTGAAAAGGTGATGTGGAGCCTTTTTTTATATTTTGGGACTAATTTTTTCATAAAGGGAAACATGACATTTAAAGTGGGACAACCATAAAATGACTTGAAATGGGACGGAGGGAGTAGCAATTATATTTGCCCCTCAAGTAAATTAGGTTTTATCAGTTGATCATTGAACCTTTGCAGTGCACTATGTGGACAGAAAACTTCCAATTTATGTGGCCTCGTTTTTTTGGAGTTTGTTCTTTCTCTGAATCTCTTTCATAATCCAGTTTTGTAATTTTTCCACCATTTTCACTCTATCAGTTTCCAGAAAGATTACTAACATCCATTGATGCTGCTAGAGACAGGACTATTGCAAGTGGACACCCATATCCCCAACTTGCATTCATCTCTTGTTCAATTTTGTTAGCCAAGTGAATGGTTTCTGACGGGTTACGAGAATCTCAAGAACATATTTTAAGCCTAATATCCTCACAGAGTCCATTAAGAAATAAATTTAGATAGTACGTCTGTGCAAGACCCAGCACATAAACAAAGCATGAGATAAAGGCAGTGACATATTCACTTATTGACCCTGTTTGACGAGTTCGTACCAACGCCTCACAAGGGTTGGCTAATAGATTGGTGACAAACATGCGTAGCATCTCGAGCTTGAATATGTTCCACACCATTCTGGTGAATTAGCACGGCAGGGCGTTGTCTTCCATCTAGCTTCGGCCTCTGGTGTGCCATGCAACTGAAAGTATTTCTATGCCCGAATCAGCCACCCCTCCGGCTTGGTACCCCTAAACATGGGTAAGTTCATCCGCGAAAACCTCCCCACTCGTGAGTGGCCTGCCTGTTCCCCTTTCACCCTTGTCGAAGTAGTACTGCAATTCAGGTATTTCTAATGTTTTAGGAAGTGACCGATTAGCTTTTCTGCCCTTAAGGTTTACATCGGGACCTAACAGAGTAAATGGCATCTCAACTTCCTTGTCACTGTTGTCTTCTCCGCCAAATGGCCCATTCCCTTTTGATGCGTTGGATTTGCCGCTAGAGCCCTCTGCTCGCGAGCCAACCCTTGCTCTTTGGCCGTCCACCATTTCACTCGCCATCTGTTTCATCTCTTCTATTGCTTCTTTCACGAAATCAATCTCTCCCCGCAACGAGGAATCAATCTTGTCAGCCAGCACGCCAATCCTTTCTCTAGCTTGTTCTCCATAATGTTCTGACAAGTTTCTAGCATGAAAGGATCTTCCAAGTCGGACCAATTTGTTAGAGTAAAAAGGATTGAAATAATCATAAGTACGAATGAAGATTAATAATCAAATTTGAGTTCAACAAGAATCCCATGAAAGAAAAACATTCTGCTTCCAAGCGCAAGCATCGCTCCTGATCTAGGTCAAAAGTTTGCATACCCATCCTGTAAGGAAAATGACCCTTTTATTAACAAGGCCATAACAAGCCCGTAAAAGACTAAGACCATAATAATAATAATAACTAAATTAAAATTATAAATCTCCTGCAGCCATTTGTGTTATGCACACACTTATCTTTTCTTCTATCGATGATAATATCACACTCTATCAGAGGGTCTCATTCGGTATAATGGAATGGATCGTTTGAATGGGGTAATTTAGAAATTCATATGCGCATTTTGCTTCAAAATTATTACTCCCTTCGTCCCCTAAAATTATGCATGGTTGACTCTGGCACGGGTTTTAATAAAAAGCTGTCTGTAGGAATGATAGTGGAGAAAGGGTCTCATAGTGAGGATATTGTTAAATAGATTGTGAGTAAATAGTGTAAATTAAAAGGGTAAAATTGTAAGAATTATGTGTGGGGTAGTATCCAAAAATAGAGTATGCATAAATTTGGAGGACGTGCCAAAAAGAAAAGGTATGTATAAATATGGAGACGGAGGGAGTATTTTGTATGTTGTAGTTTGACCATTTACCAAATTGGATATATTATTCGATTTATTCTGATACAATCTTAGTGAAATTATCTTGAAAATATAAAACAATCAGAAATGAAACTCCAGATACTTATATTCAACAGTTATTACTCCCTCCATTCCACCTCACTTGGCCTAGTTCTTTTTGGCACAGTTATTAAGGAGAGTAAGATTGTAGCATATATCTATGGAATCGAGATTGATGAGCCTAGTTCTTTTTGGCACAGTTATTAAGGAGAGTAAGATTGTAGCATATATCTATGGAATCGAGATTGATGAGAAACCTTTTGAATGTTGCTTGATCCAAGGACCGTTCATCACAGTCAAAATGCTGCATGGATCACTGTATTCTAGTTCTGACAGCAATTTTGGAAATCTTGCATGGACGGCGACGAAATGCAGCACAACGATGACGGGAGATGGAGAAGGAGATGAGGCAAGAAATGACGGCAAAGTAGGCAAGAAGAAGAGAGAGAGAGAGAGAGAGGAAGGGGCAGCTAATATTAGGGTTTAGAAGACCGAGTCAAGTCGTAGGTCGAACCAGTTATATGGTACAATAAATTGTACATGAGACCAACTCAAATAATTATAATGATCACTTTTTATACATTAATAGCCTATATTTATTTATTCATTTATTTTGAGCGATAACCCATATTTTTTATGAGGCTTCATTTGATTACTTATAAATTATAATCCCACAAAAATAGTTAATAAAGAAAACATCTTATCATAAATACCAACAATTACGCGCTCAAACAACTACCGGTTAATGTTGAAGTAAGTCTCCCAAACCAAACTACTTTCTTTTATTGAAAAAAATGAAGGCAGTAAACTACAAAACATAGGAGTTTTTGCTTCTCCATAGCCGAAGATAACCCGCATACAAATTGACAACTCGCATCTCACCATAAACAAATACAAGCACAATTCTACAGCAACAATTCAGCAATTTGGACGGCATTAAGCGCAGCACCCTTGCGTATTTGATCTCCACACACAAAAATGTCCAACCTATTTTCACAACACACGTTCATGTTGATATTAGTAGGCATCTCATAAACTAGTCGAATACAAATTGATTGGCACTTACCCGTAGTTCCCTTCCTGAGACACATCTTGCCGTATTCTTCCTACTGCAACATCGTCTTTATTAGAAACTTCTAGCGGAGTGGGGAAGTTGTTCGCTGCACGATCATCAATCACCACTACACCCGGGGCATTGCTAAGTATCTCTCTTGCCGTATCCTAATGGATTAATACGTTAGCACAGAAACAGAGTAGTTCTTGCACATTATTATTGGTAGATAACTGAGGTGCAGCAGCCAGCCAAGAACTAAAATCTGGCAAGCATCTAATAAGAGAAAATTATTTGAAGTAAATTTTTTTACCTCATCTAGAGGGGTCTTGAATTGAAGATTCACACTCTCAGCATGAGCACGCATGACAGGTACTCGTATACACGTGGCTGTAACTTTGACATCCTTATTGTTCTGCAGTGGATGATAGAAAAATCGCTTACATAGCTGATAGAGTATAGTAATCAAATAAAACCTTTAGAATTAAACCAAAAACTGTTACCCATATCTTCCTCGTCTCTTTAACTAATTTCATCTCCTCTTCATTGTATCCATTTGAAAGAATGGGTGCATTATGCGAGAACAAGTTGAAGGCATACTGTAGATGTAAGAACTCTATAAGAATAACAATACTGAGCAGACGAGGAGAAATGGTTTCAGAACCCGATAAGAGTTGCAATAGAAAAGAAGGAAGAGAGATTTGTTGACCTGCTGCCTAAAGATGTTACAAGTGGGCTCTTTGCCTTCCAGAACCTGTCAAAGAACAGGTCGTTTCATTCATCCACCAATAAGCTCACAGACTAGACCAAAACATGGGGGGAAATGGGAAAATACCTCACGAGTCTGCTGTTCCAGCTCTTCCATCGCTGCAGCGCCTGCACCACTAGCTGCCTGGTATGTACTGACAACCATACGTGTTACCTGCATAGCATAGTTGGCAGTATCCGAGAATAAGACATACATTCTCCATGAGAACACTTCTAACATATCGAGTCAAGCACAATAAAGGTGCTATACAAGTGCAACTTCGGACAACACGCCAGGACTTTGCAGCAAATTTTGAAGTTCTTAACTGAAGCAGTAGTCTAAATTGTGCCGCTTTTGTGAATCAAATAGCACAAACAATTACTTCCATGAATCAGGATGATTATAAGATACATCGTTTTGATCACTGACAATAGGCAACCTACCTAACCAAGATTCAAGAAAATGACGCTAATCAAGATTAATTAGCGTGAAGTAGACAAGGCACACAGTTATCAGAGATTGATCCACTTACAATCTTCATTCTAGCTTTCCATGTAATGATCCTTAAATCAAACAATGCACCTATACCACAGCACAAAACCTGTTCAAGACTATCACCCAGCAGACCCGGCATTCGACAAGTTACGATTTCAGGCCCAGAAACAGATACAAAATGCCTAAATTATCCCAAACTCCTTTTGCAACCAACAAAAATCCACCCCTACCTTATATTCATCTACTACAATTCAATCTTCAAATTCCACTTCAACTCAATGTTTGTTAAGGAGTTGAAGATTCAAAGCACGCAGTAAATTTTAATAAACATTAATCCTAAATCTAGATACACGCAGTTAGCTAAAAAGCATTCATTTAAGCAACTCTCTACATAAACAGCACAAAAATTGGGGAAATGGAGAAACCATACTTTTGCACGGCGATGCAACGGCGTGGCGGCCATGAGACAAATAATCGTGGAACAATTGGGATTGGCAATGAGCGCCCCTTTCCCACTCCCGAGCTTGATTCCCTCCATGGCCTCCGGATTCACCTCAGGTATCACGAGCGGAACCCCCTCGTGCATCCTGAAGGCGGAGCTGTTATCCACCACAATGGTGCCCTTCTCCGCCGCTATCGGCCCAAACTTCTTGCTTATGCTCCCGCCGGCGCTGAACAGGGCAATGTCGACGCCGTCGAAGCTGCTCTCCGTCAGTTCCTCGATGGTGTAATCCCGATTTTCGTAACTGACCGATTTTCCGGCGGAGCGTTTGGAGGCGAGCAGCTTGAGGGATCGGTAGGGGAAGTCTCTGTCGGAGATGACGGAGAGGAACTCCTGGCCAACAGCGCCGGTGACTCCGACGATGGCGACGGAGGGGCCGTCGTCGCGGAGGGACATGCGTACGGTGAAGGGGGCATTGGAGGCGGGAGCAGAGCGGGCAACGGGGAAAGTGGTGGTTTTGTGGAGGAAGGGGGTGGTGAGGTGGTGATGGGGGTGAAGGGAGAGTGCGGGGAGCTTCATTTCTTTGCGGCGGCGGATATTGGAAAATGGGTGGCGGCCTGTGTTTTCGTAGGGTTAAGAATTGAATAAGCGCCGTTAAATGGAGCGGAAACTGACCCGGTTGGCGGCGGATTCACAGTCTAAAATGTTAGACTCTCCCACCCAAAAATATACATAGTTGACTATGGCATAAGTTTTAATAAATAATTATTTTAAATATTAATAATGGAAAAAAGATTTTAAATTGAAGATATTATTAACTACATTATGAATAAATAATGTTAATTACAAAGATAAAATTATAAAATTACACAGATAAAATTATAAAATTATGTATGAATAATGTCTAAAATAGAATGATGATAATAGGCAAAACTGTCTCATTTCTTAAATTTTATAGTAAAAATGTCGCATCTTATAAACTGAAGCATTGTATGCCCAATTTTAAGTGAACTATCAAATTTAGCCCTTTGATGGTGATGTCTCTGCATTGATTTCAACGAAAAGTCTTACACTTTATGACAAAAGTTGTTAAAGTGTAAGAAAAACATTGACTCATGAATTTGAATACTGATTTTCGGTCATATATATCAGTCTTGGGAAAAGATAAAGATGGTGTACAAATTCAATATTAATTTATTTTTGAATTAAATCAAAGTTTTAAACATGAACTATGAAAAACGTCTTAATCAATGAAATATAAATATTAAAAATTAATATATTTGTTATTAGCACTCAAAACACACTTTCGTAGATTCCTAAGTCTAGCTTGCAGCTTGAAATATGAATGGCAAAATGAGATTCGTAGAATAATCTACCACATTTTGTTGTAGCTTAATATTTGACAGCTCTTCTAGCATTTTAATCTTTCACTCTTGTTCTTCTTCTTCAGTTTGACTTTTTGATATGGGCAACAAACTGAATTGTGGTGACTATTTCTAATTTGTGGATTTTTAAAACCTTTTGAACTTAGGTGTGTCCTGGACCTAGATTGGTGGTCTTGTGCTTGTGCAGGCTGTTTTCGTTGGGCGAGGGTTTCATCTCCACCAAAACAGATCAAGGTACTTACACCTATTTCATACCCATCGTGAATAGAAAAATTGCTCATGCTCCTGTCGTGAATTGCTGTGACTATTTCTTATACGATTCTTATGTCGTTAGTCTATGAGGTGTCTGGCTGCGATAATTTTATATATGAATGCGGTATGCAATTGTGATCGGCAGAATATTGTTAACAATGAATTGCTGTTATTTCCAAGTGTGTCTTTGAGTATTAACAAATATCGTGTCAATTTTTTTGGTGATTGAAGAACTATGTGTGATTTGAATATGATATTGAATTTGTATGCTCCTGAAGTTTGCCATTTGGGAAATTACCCAATTATGAGAAATTTGTTGGTAGTTTTTGAATTTGGAGTTCATGGCACATGCAGAGTATATGAACTGTCTTCAGTTTGAATTACACGTTATTCGTCTGTATTGCTTTGGGGTAAAGGTTGTCATTCGTTTGCAGACTCGTGTTCTGCGTTTGTTTGTAGTGAATCATAATGCCGACAGACGACGTTGAAACCCTGTTTATATACTTGTTGATGGAAGAGCAACTTCTCTGTCAAAAGTTGGTTTTATTATTGGTAGCTTACCACATTATGGTTAGGATAGCGTCATGCAAACGAAAGAGGGGTTCCGACCTGCCTGCTTTTGGTATTATTGAACGTATTCCTGCTCAAACCATGCATATGAATAGGCTTGTGGGTGTTAGTGATGTCGATTGTCTGTCGAACTTACGTATGGACCGCAACACATTCGGTCGTCTATGTACTTTGCTACGTGAGTTAGGGGGGTTAACGGATGGAAGGTACATTAAGGTCGAAGAGCAAGTGGCAATGTTTTTATCCATTCTAGCACACCACAAAAAAATAGGGTTGTTAGGTTCGATTTCATCCGGTCTGGTCAAACTGTGTCAAGATTCGTGCATCTCGTGCTGAAAGCAGTTATCAAATTGCACGAAGTTTTATTCATCAAATCCGTTCCCGTTCCAGACGATTGTGCGGATAGCAGATGGCGATGGTTCAAGGTAACTCATTTTCATACTTTTCTTCATATTTTAGGTTCAATTATTCTGCCTACTCATCTTAAGTTTCAAATGCCTTGAGAGTTATGTTAATTCTACTACGTAGGGTTGTTTGGGTGCTCTTGATGGCACGTATATAAACGTCATGGTTAGCAATGCTGACAAGCCTAGGTACCGGACACGGAAAGGGCAGATTTCTACTAACACACTCGCTGTTTGTGATCGTAATATGAAGTTCGTCTACGCTTTGCCTGGTTGGGAGGGTTCGGCAGCTGATTCGAGAATATTGCGCGATGCCCTCGTACGAGTTAATGGGCTGAGAGTGCCTAAAGGTATTACTCTTTGTTATCACACAACTTCTATGTACTTTGGAAATTAATTGCACCTGATTCTGACAGAGCAGAATTGGTAATGAAACAGGAAACTATTATCTAGCAGACAACGGGTACGCCAACAGCGAGGGGTTTTTAACTCCGTACAAGGGTGTACGATACCATCTTAAGGAATGGGGACCGAACACAGCCCGACCGCAGAATGCAATGGAGTTATTCAACCTACGGCATTCGAAGGCACGAAACGTCATTGAACGTGCCTTCGGAATCATGAAAATGCGTTGGGGGATATTGAGAAGTGCAACCTTTTATCCCGTGAAGACTCAGGTCCGGCTTATCATGGCTTGTTTCATTCTTAATAATTTCATCCGTGCGGAGATGCCCGACGACCCAATTGAACACGAGTTTGACAACGCAGCCACAAATGAGCAGAATGATGCTGAGATTGAGGGCGATTTCATCGATGTAATCGAGTCCTCTCCGGCCTGGAATGCAGAGCGAGATGCAATTGCACAATCCATGTGGAACAATTATGCGAACAACATTTGAACTGCTTCCTCCATGCATATTTTAGACTGAACCTTGTCTTGTTATTTGGGTTGTACACATTTGCTATTGACCTTATTAGAAGTTGTGTATGCTGATTGCTGGATATGTGAGGCTTTTAATATAATGGGTTTTCTGTTTATATGCTTGGATAATGAGCTGCTTGTTAGATATCATTGGTGCTTGTCAGTAATATAGAAAGAACTTCAACAGGGGATATGAATAGTTTGTTGTGTATGCTTTACGGTAGAATATGCTTAATCGTGTCATTGTGCTTTAATATTAGACTGATGGGCATCAAAATTGTTTTGGTTTCAGATATATGGACAGGCATCCTGCGCTGGACTATAGTTGCAAGCGCGGACGGATGTTACTAATGTGTGCCGGCCCGAAGGCTCAAAACCCAGGAAGGTGGTACTATAAATGCCCTACAAGGAAGGGTCACGTAGGAGGCTTTTTTTGGTACGACGAATACCATTGTGGTTTCCCAGGAACAGTCCCGATTACAAGCTGTTGTTCAGCAAGTACTTACCAACCACTGGACGAGAAGCACGCGTCCAGCCCCGGAGTTGTAGATTCTCCGCAGCCGAGATCCAACACTCACGTTAGAGTTGGCCCAATGGATGATGTCCAAGTTCCTCTTTTCTATGTGTTGATTCTCACTCTCGTTTGTGGGGCTCTAATTGGGAAGTTGTTGATATAAGTTAGGCTGTTATGAATTTGGATTAAGAACATTTGTGGGCTCATTGTGTGTAGTAGATAGGTTGCTCCCATTATGTTGGACACTCTTGTTTAGGATTTTGCGTTTATGGATTATTAATCATGTTGTTGTTGGATTTTAAATCCTCTTTTGTGAAAAATTATTATATAAAATGGCTGTCTATATATTATATAAGCAAAGCCATGTGTCCTAATCTTAGGACCTTGCATATTTCACCCCTCATCAGAGTTGATAAATCATATTGCTTCCATGCAACAATCACAACACGCTTGATAGCAGATGCCAACATTCTTCAAACAAAATACCATTAGTGAGAAATTAGTACCAACAAATGAGAGAAGTCAAGCTCCTTGTGTGTGATTGAGAATTCAATATAAAATCCTACTTATATTCTTAGGCATTTTATCAAACAATTGGTGAGCAATACCATATCATAGATCTTTAAATAAAAGGAAAATAAAAACACAATAGAGAGAAGAACAGTTACTTTGATGGATAGCTTTGGTACGGCAACGACGACGACGGCGAAAATTTCTCTCAAATTAAGCTTGTATCTTACTTGATTGTAGTAAAAAATAAACCTTTCAAACCATGTTTTAGAGTGGTTTCCTGACTTGATTGTAGTGAAACGTTTGTGAGATTGAGAGAATTTTTAGGGGAATAGATTGGTAAGGATGAAGCAGAAACACTGAATCTCTCTCAATTAACTTATTTGCACACTCTAAATCTCTACCATCCGAAACAAAAATCACGGAGCGGGATTAGGAATACAGGAGCGGGAAGTATTACCGTGACTGAGGGCAGAAAACGCGGCTGGGTGAATTGGGAGTGATTGAGAGAGCCGAATTTTGTGTTAGATCCACGTAGGCTAAGGGATTGAAAAGCTGGGATTTGAAGCATGCCACGTAGGCTAAGGCTTAATCGTATTATAGAATAGATCATTCCGCCAATTAAATGTAGATTTTTAATTTAGAGAGCAAGAGCTTATTCTTGTATAAGTTTTATTTTGATGAAATCTTATAAAAATACTATGAGGTGATTTATATGAATTCTTCACTCGATTGAGATTATTATAAATTTGATACATGATTAAAGATTTCTAATATATTTTAACATCATATCCTCTATTGTTATTTATCTAAATTCTTCATTTATGTATTACTAATTTCATAATTTATCTATTATTATTATTATTATTATTATTATTATTATTATTATTATTATTATTATTATTATTATTATTATTATTATTATTATTAATGGACGAACATAAACAAATAAAGTTTGTAGAAATGAAAAATATATTTTTATTCCCTATATAAATAAAATGTATGGATTTATTTTATAAAAAATAAAAATAAAATTTTAATTATTTTGATAGACATAAAATAAGATTTTGTTGTAAAGTAATCAGTTTATAGAATTTGTGCCTTATTATGCAAACATGTAAATCAATGACCGGACCCGTTTATAATTTACATATACGTGCATGTCTCAATTCAAACTTAATTTAAAATTAATTTTATTGAAAATTAAGAATATATATATATATATATATATATATATATTCATACAATATAATATATTGCAACATATACATATAATATGTACGCTATTGAGAAATATAAAATTAATAACAAATATACATCTAATCACTAACACTCAATTAAAATAATTTATCGTATATAGATTATAATTTTTTTCTTATCAGACATGTAAATCTAATTTTTATCTAGAAAAAATAAATAATAAAATTTATTAATTTAGATTATATGTAATGTTAATATTATTATATATATACATTTATTATTAATTATATTTATTATGATTAATGAATCTTTATATGGAATGTAATAGATAATTAATTAATAAATGATGAAGATTATATATGGTAAATTTTGAAATGGTGAGATTTTAGATATGCCACATAGGTTAAGGTTGAATCCTATTATATAATAGATAAGAATATATATATATATATATATATATATATATATATATATATATATATTCATACAATATAATATATTGCAACATATACATATAATATGTACGCTATTGAGAAATATAAAATTAATAACAAATATACATCTAATCACTAACACTCAATTAAAATAATTTATCGTATATAGATTATAATTTTTTTCTTATCAGACATGTAAATCTAATTTTTATCTAGAAAAAATAAATAATAAAATTTATTAATTTAGATTATATGTAATGTTAATATTATTATATATATACATTTATTATTAATTATATTTATTATGATTAATGAATCTTTATATGGAATGTAATAGATAATTAATTAATAAATGATGAAGATTATATATGGTAAATTTTGAAATGGTGAGATTTTAGATATGCCACATAGGTTAAGGTTGAATCCTATTATATAATAGATGATAAAACACAAAGCAAGACATAATAAAGCAAGAGAGATGCTAATTACGAAAATTTCAACATTATTATTAAATTTAATCAAAAGATAATATACATAAGCATTGATTAAATATATATTTAGATTTAAAATTTGTAAATAAAATTACTAAAAATGACATGCATAGACAAATTCACTATATATTTCATAATTCTAACTTATAAATGGGCCAGAAGTAAATAAGATGTTCATGTTTTGTATTCTAACTCATGTTTTGGGCTCTGAAAATATATTTGGGCTTTTCACCAAATTACTAACTCCAAAATTTTTAATTAACAAATTTTTTATTTAAATAATAAATCAAATAAAATTTTAGTTTCCTAACACGTTCTCCCATAAATCTCATTCTTTAAGAAATATACATATATTCTCATTCAATTAGCAAGAAATTCATATATTCAGTGTATAAGCTGCCTAACATAGCAAATGATTATAGTTATAGCCAGACAGAAGAAATCTGATTCTTCATAATGATGTTGGTAAAAAAATTTACATTGCTTGCTGCATATGCAGCCAATGAACTCGGTAAGCATCAAAAATATCATTTTTCAGAAATGATACAGGCAATCTGTTCAAGAAAAATGAGAGAACAGAGTTCATGGAGAGAATTCACCTGGAATGTACAGTTTTTAAAGTCCACATACTCAATCGAGGAATTTAGTTCAAATAGAATCAAGAGGGGGCAGTTAATGTTTAAAGCCAAGTTCCTCTTTCATTCCTTCAGCTCTCTTCCATTCTTGAGGACCATTCCACAACCACAAAAGCTCTTTATTGCTTCACCCCATGTACTGAAACGAAACCAACAGGAAAAAGGTAGCAGATGGATACAATGGTAATGGAATTATACATAGTCATTCAAGCCCAAATTAACTATTCACCAACGTCAAAAGGAAAAAGGAAACATACCAAACCACTACTAATCTAGATGCCAGACACAAAGTAGCACAACCAAAATTGAAAATTTACTCACAAAAATCGATCGAAAAACAATATATTCGTTTACCATCTAGCCACACGCAAACATCTATACTTCGCAAATCAAACTATACACCACACGAAACCAAAAACAAATCGTGAAAAATAATAAAATTGGCCCAATAAATACCTGCGCTGCAGGAAGTGGGAGGATCTTTCTGCAAATTCTTTAGTTCCTTTAAGATACGTTTCGAAGCCCTAGTTCAAGAATCAGATCTGCCAAATTGAATTCAAGGGCAAGAAAATGAAGCCCACAGACAAAAATGAGAACCGCAGATGCAGAACCGCAGTCCTGAATCATAAAGCAAGTCACAATAAAAATGAAGCAGAGAAAATTAAAGAATTTAATGAAGTAAAATTGAACATATAAATGAAAATCACCAAATAAGGCTAAAATCAAGCACACGGGGAAAGATAGAGACATTGCCGGCGCCAGGGGCACAATGGTTGCTGTTGCTCGTCGACGGAGGCGGAGGCTACACGACGGCGATCTGGATGAGCGCGGCTGTCAGATGAAGCATGAGAGGAAGGAGAGCACGATGGTGCTGCTGCTGTTGCCGCCAGCGGTAGAAATCACGATGGCAGATACCCAAAAAACACACACACACTTTGCTCACCTAAATAGACTTGTTCCGCAGTCCTGAATCACAGAGCAAATCACAATAAAAATCAAGCAGATAAAATTGAATGATTTAATCAAGTAAAAATGGAACATATAAATGAAAATTCAGCAGAGATGAAAATCAAGAAGACGGCGACAACGGCAGCCCAATGGTTGTCGTTGCTCGTCGACCAAGCAGAGAGGCGGAGGTGACACGACTGACCGCAGTTGTCCGATGAAGCAGGAGAGGAAGGAAAGGGCGATGGTGCTGCTGCTATCGCCGGTGAACGATGCTGATGTTGGCAGGAAGCGGCTTCTCGCAAGAAAGAGTAAAAATTAGGAAATTTTGTGGAAATTTATGTACGAACAAATCAAAGGGAGACCAAGGAAATTGAGAAATGAGGGTGAAGGTGGAGGCGGTAGAAGTCGCCTTATTATGGTGGCGAGGTGAGAGGATGAAAATGAAGAGGAGTCGTATCGAAGAAGAGAGAAAAAATGTGCAGAGAACAGATGAGTCTTTATCTCGAACCCAACAATAAAGCTTACCTCGATTTGTGTGTGCCTACTTTGCTGCACATGAAATAAAGGGAATTACCCAAGTGATAAAATAATTGGCAATATGCATTGGATAAAAGCAAGTGTGACTCGGCGGGAAACACGTTCTCCCATAAATTTCTTCTTAATACGAGTATTAGTATAGATAGATAGATAGATAGTTTCTCTAATTTATGTATGTATTATTGCCCAGTTTATTTGAAATAATGTCATTGGTGCTAATAAAAATAATGAAAATCGTGTATGTTTTATACACATATTGTTTCATAATATCATAGCTTAAAAGAAAACACCAATATGAAGGATTTAAAAAAAAAAAAAAAACAATAACTCGTGAATTATTTTGTTACAGTTTCCTACTCAAACATGTAATACAAAATGTCTCCTATCACTCAAACATATGTAATAAAAAATAACTAAGTAAATAATTTGAAAGTCTGTCTCCCATCTAAACGTGTAATAAAAAATATATGGGCCGGTCTTGCATGCGGCGGTCGCACTCCAGAGCGACGGGTCCGCCCCGACCCGACCCGTGCCCAGACCCGAAATCCTGAATCCTAAATTATTACATTTGTTTATAATAATTATTACTTTTAATAAGCATGAAATATACATTTGTTCGCACAAATGTATACTTATATAAATATAGGTATTTACCTTCATTTAATATAAAGTATTATATTTTCTAAACCCTAAATTCTATAAACTAAACCCTAAACCCTGTAAACTAAACCCTAAGCCTGAACACTAAACCCTAAACCCTGTAAACTAAACCCTAAGCCTGAACACTAAACCCTAATAGGAGTATTTACTTTTAATAAGCATAAGATATACATTTGGTCGCACAAATATATACTTATATTAATGTAAATATTTACCTTCATTCAATATAAAACATTATACATATCAATATACATTTATATGAACAAATGTATATATTATGTTTATTAAAAGTAACAATTATTATAAACAAATGTAATAATTAGGAGTATGGGTCAAACCCACGCGGGTCAGGGTTCCGGGTCAGGAGGGCGGGTTTGAAGCCGGGTCGACCCGTCGCACAGGTGTGCGACGGTCGCACCCAATAATTGGCGAAAATATATTGGTAGAGTTTGACTAAAAAATTACTTAATTTGGAGCAATGGACTAATTTTCATAATTTGAAAATGCGAAGTACTATTCATGCAGCTTATTTAATTAGGAAAAAATTACTTAATTTTTTTTGAAAAAAATAGAATCTGTCCTTTTAAATTAATAAATAGTCAAGTTTTTAAATTTTAAAAATCTTATAATACTATTCATGCAGCCTATTTAATTAGGAATTTTTAAGTTGTACTTTTATGAATTAGATCATGTTTATTTTTAATTGTATAGATAAAATATATCAATTATTTAATTAATTAATTAATTAATTAATTATTGTTTGTAAGCGAAGATGAATCATTGAATTTTCATTACTACTTTCCCAAAAAATTACTAATAAATTAGGTGCATGCATCTTCAATAATAAAATTGAAATTGTACAGTTTATTGTCATTCATAGTCCATGATTTAAAAGAATACTCATTCTATAACCCTTATTAGTTATTACTATAATTTTTCAATTTTACCTATATCGAGCTCTGTATTAGAGTAACCTAGACAAAATGTATGTTTCCCCCAACACTATTCTTTTAGTTAGGAAAATCTAACCAACCTCATAATATTTTGTTTTGTCTTAGCAATATTGAGATCCCAGTATACTTGAGGCTTGGACCTATTAAATTTGGAGAACTCAAAAAAATATATGCCAATTCTGGCCCGTAAACTTTTTTTTTTGAAGTCACAAAAAGCCCAACTAAAATA
This sequence comes from Salvia miltiorrhiza, assembly GCF_028751815.1. Lineage (NCBI taxonomy): Eukaryota > Viridiplantae > Streptophyta > Magnoliopsida > Lamiales > Lamiaceae > Salvia > Salvia miltiorrhiza. The sequence continues at coordinate 33,946,269 of NC_080393.1, read as the reverse complement.
AAAAGAAACAACAATTAAGAAACAAACATTAAGATCCGAACAACTAAAACCTAGATCTAGGGCCGTTTTTTGTTCTCACTCTCGTCTCCTCCCTCTCTCTCGCATCGCATTCTTCTGAGCGCCGCTCTCGGTCTCTTTCACTCTCTTTCTCGTCTTCGGCCTCTCAGTGCAGCCGCCGTCGCCGGCTCCCGCGTCTCCCTCATCTCCTCATCTTTCGATGCACCGCCGCCCTCGCTTGCCCAACCCCATCGTCTCTCAGTCTCCCTCACCGCCGACTCGCCCTGCCTCCCCGTCCTGCGTTCGCACCAGTAGCCTCTGTCCAACAGGTAATAATATAAAGCCAAAAACAAAATATATTCTGTAAATATTGCTGTAGCATGAAAAGAAAAAACTTGAGAGCAACATTTTGAATCTATGCTCTTTTAAAGCAATTTCCACTCTGGCAACTAACAGTATGGATTTAATTATGAAGAAAACAACAGTTGAGAAATTCATAGCTAATGAGCTGCTATTTATAGATTGTAAAAACAATTGGCAGATTAAAATTCAAATTTAGGCTTCACAAATTGGAGCCAAAACTAGGTGGAGGTGCACCAGTTCCGGAGCCAAGTGAAGAAAAATTTGAAGCTGCTCGGAAAAAACTCGAAAGCCGCAGAAATTCCAAAAGAAAATAGCTATAAACCAGGTTTTCCTGTTGCTTCCCATCTTTTATGGTGCACTCGAAGTTCTAGTTTCTCTTTTTGAAGCACTTGTATTTATGAATATGACTGCATAAGGCAACTATTTTATATATGAATTACTTATATTAGCTATACATGCTGCAAATTGGAGCCAAAACTGCTTCAATGCGATTACCCAACGGACAAACTCGAGCAATATCCATTGGGCTAAAGAATGTAACCACTCCCCCAAAAATCTATGCTTTAATATTAGGTATAGATAGATTATACAATAGTGTGGAGGGCAAATAGGGAAAATCGGGAGAAGTTGGTGTGGAACGAAAAGTTTTGGTATTTGGCGATGCCTAAACCCAAGCCAAAGCCCTAACCCCTCTCTCTCTCTTTCTCTCAAAATTCAATCTTCACAGGCTTTCTATAGTCAATAAGCACACCATGGCCGCCTTCGCCGCCAGATCAGCCCTTCGCTCCGCCGCCCGTAGCGCCACCGCCAGAATATCCCCCGGCCTCAAGCCTAGGGCTGCTCCCTCTCCATTTCGCATCTCATCTCAAAGTCCGCTCTGCGCTCGCATTTTCAGGTTCCACTGCCGCATTAGGGATTTCACCCATTCCCTTTCAATTCTTATTTTCTGAATTGCTGATTAATTATTGTTTAAATTTAGGTCTCCCGTAGAGATGAGCTGTGTTAGCTTAATGTCTATGTTGCCGTACCACTCTGCAACCGCCTCCGCCGTGCTCACTTCCATGCTATCTGTTGCGCCTCGCGGTCACGGTTGGAGCATTGAAGGTGAGCTCTACTATGCTTTCGTAGCTTTAATGCTCTGAATTCTGTAACAGTTATGGAATTAGAATTAATGACATCTTGATCCTATCATTTTCCGTGAGTAAATGATTTGAGGGAAATCGAGGCATCTCAAAAGAAACTATGATATTTTGCTATTAACTTCAATGAAACTCAAATTATGTTGTAGTCATGATCCATTAGGTTATCAATGATCCTTTCTGAATTAAATGTCAAGAGGAATAAGATGCATTTGTTTGTAAAGACACAGACTAGTACTTTGCCATGTCTTTTCCATGGTCAATTTTAAATTTTTGATCATATCCGAGAGCTTGTTTCTATGGATAGATTATCGCGCTTCTAATTGTTTTCACAAACTGTTGTCGATATTTAGTATTGTACAATCATCCTAATACATTGTGTTCATCAGATTCCAACGATGATGTATGATGATTGTTGGATTGTTCGAGCGAAGTTTTAGTTTCATGACCACTAGGAGATTGTCTGATAGGTAGAGTCTCATGCAGAGAGTTCTTAATATTTCGTGATTTTTGGTATACAATGAGCTCATCATATTTTAGAAAGTAAACTTTTTAGTTAATTTCTTTGCTGAATCAAAATTCTCGATGTTTGTAACTTTCCTTTAACATGTGAATCCTCAAGAAGTTCACCTGAGGCTGTTTTGTAGTGAATTTTGTAATAAGGTGAAATCTGCAAGTATGGTAGTTCCTCGATTCTTTATGTAAAATACTTATTGTCTTCTATTCTTGTATTGCTTCAAGACTTGCCTTGTCATGACCTTGATAAAAAAGAATAGAAAAAATAAATAAATGCTAGCATAACCTTTTGA